>NC_058414.1:9540097-9639009 GCF_002201575.2 Neomonachus schauinslandi
TCAAATAAATAAATAAAATCTTTAAAAAAAAAAAAAAAAAAACTCACGTTCACATTTCATGAAGAAGCTAACTGAGAATCAGGTCGAAAGGCCAGTAAAGAACGGAGTGCAGCGGCTGTAATGTGCGGAACTAGATAAAGGCAGTGACTTCACCTCGCTGCGAATATACTATAGGCCGCTGAATGAATTGTTCACTTGAAAATGGTGACTTTTGCTATGTGAATTTCACCTCAATTAAAAAGAAAGTCATAGAGCAAATACTTGAACCCTGATCTTCGGGACCCTGGAGGCTTAAAGTCTATGATTAAGGAAAAGGTGCCAGAGGGGCGCCTGGGTGGCTCAGTCGGTGAAGCGTCTGCCTTCGGCTCAGGTCATGATCCCGGGGTCCTGGGATCGAGCCCTGCATCGGGCTCCCTGCTCGGCGGGAAGCCTGCTTCTCCCACCCCTGCTCATGCTCGTTCTCCATCTCTCTCAAATAAATAAATAAAATCTTTAAAAAGAAAAAAAAGAAAAAGGAAAGGTGGCAGAACATGGGAAATAAAAAGGGGGAGAACCAAGCGGGTAGGAAATCAACTGTGCAAACATGACAGTAAACACCCAATGCCACACACCGTGTCAAGCTGCGGGGTTAAGTAGATGTACAGGCCCATCCTGGAAGCACCCACAGGACATACAGCACCGTGTAAAGACTATCTAAGATGCGACATCAGAGCCAAAATGAGGAAGGAGGAATGAATTCTGAAGGGAAGCTTTCCAGCCAGCGAAGAGCCCACCAGCCAGAGAACTAGGAAGGATGCAGGGCCGCCTGCAGAAGTCAGCATGGGCCCTACCGTAGGGCCTGAAGAAAAAGGCACCCACTCAGCATTCAGGGATGTCTGCTGGGTGCCAGGCACCATCTTAGGCACTGGGAATTCAAATACTCAAAAGTCATGGTCCTGGTCCTCATGGGACTCACAATAAAGAAAGAAGATAAAACCAGACAAATATCTTGGAAATCAATCTACTGTTAAAGGTGGCTAAAAATTTGGACTTTGTTCCTGATGTTTTTAAGCAGGAAAGTGACATGAAAATTTCAGTAACTTAGAAAGAAGTGAGAATTTGATGAGAGAAAGGAATGAAAGAAGACCCATTAGAAAGCCATCTGTATATTCAATGCAATCCCTATCAGAACTCCAATGGCACTTTTCACAGAAATAGAAAAAACAATCCTAAAATTTGCAAGGAACAAGAGACCAGGAGTAGCCAAAGCAATCCTGAGAAAGAACAAAACTGGATGTATCACACTTCCTGATTTCAAACTACACCACAAAGATACAGTCATGAAAACAGTACGATACTAGCAGAAAAACAGACACATTGACCAAAAGGACAGAATAGAGAGCCCAGACACAAGCCCTCTCATTTATAGTCAACTAATATTTCACAAGGGAACCAAGACTCAGTGGGGAAAGAATGGCCTCTTCAACAAATGGTGCTGGGAAAACCAAAGAAATGCTTGCAGGACAATGAAATTGGATCTCTACCTCACACCACTCACAAAAATTAACTTGGAATGGATCCAGGACTCCCAACACCTGATAAACTAAAAATCCTAGAAGAAAATATAGGGAAGAAGCTCCTCGACGTGTGTCCCAGAAATGATTTCTTTGGATCTGACACCAAAAGCACAAACAACAAAAGCAAACATCAACAGAAAGGGTGACACTACATCAAACTAAAAAGCTACTCTAAGCAAAAGGGACAATCAACAAAATAAAAAAGCAACCTACGGAAGGGGAGAAAATATGAGTAAGCCACTTATCAGATAAGGGGTTAATATCCAAAATACACAAGGAACTCATACAACTCAATAGGGGAAAATAACAATAATAATAATAATAATAATCTGATTAAAATGGGCAGAGGAACTGAATAGACAGTTTTCCAAAGAAAACAAACAAATGGCCAACAAGTGCATGAAAAAGTGCTCAACATCACTCATCATCAGGGAAATGCAAATCAAACCACACAGAGGTATCACCTCACACATGTTAAAATGGCTATCACCAAAAAGGTAAGAGACAGCAAGTGTCAGTCAGGGTATGGAGACAGGGGAACCCGGAACCCTGTGCACAGGTGGAATTATAAGCTGGTATAGCCCCTATGGAAAGCAGTATGCAGAGTCCTCAAAAAATTAAGAACAGAATTACAATACATGATCTAGCAATCCCATCTGTAGCTAAACATACAAAGGAAATGAAAAGAGGATCTTGAAGAGGTATCTGCACTCCCGTGTTCACTGAGGCATTATTCACAACAGCTATGATATTGAAGCAACCAAAATGTCCATCAACAGATGAACAGATAAAAAAGATGTAATATGCATATAAAATGAAATATGAACCACCCACAAGAAAGAGGGAAATTTTGCCATTTGTAACAACATGGATGTACCTCGAGGGCATTATGGTAAGTGAAATAAGTCAGAAAAAGATACTCTATGATCTCACTTATATGTGGAATCCAAAAAAGCCAAATTTAAGAGAGTGGAATGGTGGCTGCCAGAGCCTGGGGGTGGGGGAAATGAGGAGATACGGGTCAAAGAGTAAAAATTTCCAGTTATAAGATGAGTAAGTTCTGGGGATGTCAGGTACAGCACGGTTATTATAGTTAACAATACTGTATTATATACTTTAAAGTTGCTAAAGAGAGTCAATCTAAGTATTCTCACCAAAAAAAAAAAAAAAAAGAAATGGCAATTATGGGATATAATGGAGGTGTTAGCTAAAGCTATGGTGGTGATCATTTTGCAATATATATCAAATCAACACGCTGTACATCTTAAATTTACACAATCTTATACATCAATTATATCTCAATAAAGCTGGATAAAACAAAGTGTATGCAATGGTTCACAAGAGCATTAACACAGGTGTGGATTCAGGTGAAGCAGTGGGAACAACAGAGAGAGCAGAGGTCAGATCAGGAAGAGCAGTGTGTATGGTTGGGGTTTTCAAGTGGCTGTGCGGTAAATGACATTGATTCATGTAAGGGGCACAGGACAATGCCTAGACTATAGTAAATTATCAATGTTACTATTATTACTTTTTATATTAGCTTCAGCACTCAAATAATAGTGACTTTACTTTCTAAATTTTAGAACCCCCCCCCTCACCAGTGGTAAAGAGAGGTGAGAGGAAACCAAACCAGTAGACAAACCACACTAAAGACAAGAACAGGGCTTGTCTCTGTGTTCTCTGTCGATACAAAAACCTTTCCCAAATATGGAAGGAATAAGTAAATGAATAAAGGAACAAACAAACAAGTAAACACAAGAAGAGCAATGACCTCCAACTCCCAAACTCTAAAAGACCAGGAAATGGGAGCACCTGGGTGGCTCAGTGGGTTAGGCGACCAACTCTTGGTATTGGCTCAGGTCATGATCTCAGGGTCCTGAGACTGAGCCTGCCTCAGGCTTCACGCTCAGCAGGGAGTCTGCTTGGGATTCTCTCTCTCTCTCTCTCTCCCTCTGCTCACGTGCTCACCTGCGTGCATGCTCTCTCTCTCAAATAAATAAATAAATATTTTTAAAAACCACCAGAAAATGATTCATTAGCTGATCTACAAAACAATTTCAGAAAGATCTGTTTTCAGGGGCGCCTGGGTGGCTCAGCCATTAAGCATCCGACTCTTGATTTTGGCTCAGGTCGTAAGATTGAGCCTCGTGTCAGGCTCTGTGCTGGGCGTGGAGGCTGCTTAGGATTCTCTCCCTCTCCCTCTCCCTCTCTCCTCCTCCCCCCCACCCCCTTGTGGCACACGTTCTCTCTCTAAAAAGAGAACTAAAGTTTACCAAGGAATATACATTGTTCTAAGAACCAGAATATTTTATCTTCATGCTATCCCATAACCATGTTTCTTCAAGCTGAAAACTCTGTAATTAAAGTCCTTGTGCTGCTTTATTTTCCAAGTGGGTTTTGTCTTTTTGCAGCTGCAGAGGCTTCTGCCAGGACCCCTCCAATGTGAGGCATCGAGGACCCCTGCTTGTCAGTACGTCCCCATTCACAGGTAGGCAACCTTTCTCCTCCTATAGTGGTCTCTTTCAGATCAGAAATTCCACAAGAATGGCAGGTAATAAAAATGCACGTCTTGGCCAATTAAGAAGTAACATTCTTAGCTTTGCACAGTGGCGGTATCGTAGCCAATGAGGTTTATCCGAGGCACGAGTATTGCTAAAAAATAACATTCTTTGCTACAATTATGTATTTCCTGTCCAATCTCCCTATATGCTAAAATATACAGTGCTTCTGCTCTAATACAATTATATACATTACCGAAAGATCCCATGTTTTACAAAATTTACTACCAAAAAGAACAGTTTCAGAAAAAATTGGTTTGGGGCATTCCTCTCAAAACCTGTGGAGCTTCAAAACACAAAAAAATAATAACTGATAACCTGGAGAGTTAATCTGACCACCTAGGCAGGTGGCTGAGCATAGCCAGTGACTAATTCAGCCAATATTAAAAATAAATAAATAAATAAAATAAAAACAACAGGGGTAAGATACAATAATGCTTTAATTAGAGTAATACTGGCAGACACCCAGGCACAGGAAGAAGCATAACCTGCTCTGAGCCAAGAGCCATGAAAGGCTGACTGTCCCTGACCAGGGAGGGGGCCCAGGGCCAGGTAATCCTTCTGATCACTGTCAACACACACATACGCACACACACACACTCACAGCAACTGACCTTTTTCCTATCCAACTCAAGTTCAGAATTCTACTCCCCCTACACTCATTCCCTTTGCCTAGGAAAATCTGTATACACCAACACAACTCTGGCCCTTTTGACCAATTACGTATGAGTGGACATGTCTCCCAGAACAAAGCACCTGGTATTTCATGCTGTCCTCAGAGAAAGTGATCTGAGCCGACTAAAGTGTCCTTAGAGAGGTTGCCTGCACATTCGTGAGCAGAGGCAGGTGAAACCAAGGGTGAAGGCCTCCACAAACGGAGTTTTCCCCATCCTATAACCAGTCCTTTTACCTAGAAAGAAATAATTCCCAGAGAAAGACGTGACCACAGAATCAAACCAACAGAAAAATGCAAATACTTACATATAATATGTTGGATAGAGTCCTTCAAAATACCAGCAATGTTTTTTGGCCTCTGTGCACTGAAAATAGAAGAAAAACGGTCAGTGGAAAGTCATCTGCATATTGTTAAGAAGATCGGACAAAAAGGCACAAGGATGGATGAACTGATATACCTTGAAGTGTGGAAAGCAGAGGGTTAGGGGAGACAAAGAATCAGAGGGAGACCCATCCCCACGATGACTTTTTTTTTTTTTTAAGATTTTATTTATTTATTTGAGAGAGAGAGAGAGCAAAACAGAGCGCACAAGCAGGGGGAGGGGCAGAGGGAGAGGGAGAATCAGACTCCCTGCTGAGCAGGGAGCCCCACACGGGGCTCAATCCCAGGACCCTGAGATCATGACCTGAGCCGAAGGCAGACACTTAACTGACTGAGCCACCCAGGTGTCCCCACGATGACGCCTTTAATTTCTTTAATTTTTTAAAAGGGAAGAAAACAGGAAAACATCAATTTCCCTATAATTTTTCTAGTCTTTTATATCCCTAAAAATACGGGCATGACCAGTTCATTAAAAAGGTAAACTAAAGACAACCCATTTTTTTAAATTCATATGGTCCCTTATTTCAAATATCTAAAATATGCTAAAAATAAAATATGACAAATACTTCCATTTTCCCCAACTGTCATTTCTGAAAGGTATTTCCCACAGTTTTAACATTTCTAGATCTTTATATTTCAGAGTATTCCAAAAGCCATATTCAAATCATGGATCTCCCGGTGGGGATGTACATCTGCCGGGCTTTGTAAATCAGGATTCATTTGCCAGCATCCATGGCGCCCCCTGCCCTCGTTCCCAGGAAGGAGAAATGGACGAGGAGGACAAGGAAAGATAACAGAGCCTCCCCAGTGCTTTCCAAGGAAGTCTGACACTGGACATGGAGGGCAGAGCAGGTGTAATGCGACCCTGGTGGACTGGACTACCTCACACACCTCCAACAACCGAGAGTACGTGCACCAAGTGCTGAGTGAGAGCTCCAAGGGGAAATGCTCTCATGGACCTGCACAAGATTTCTCTAAAATTCTTCAGCTTGTGCTATCATTTTTTTTAATTCACAACTTCCCACATTCATGATCCAGTTCATTGGACCCTATGTATAAACAATAGCTTCAAAATATTATAGTGCAAAGCTACCGGCAGGAAAACAAGGAAAGGCATAATGAAAACTAAGCTTTCTTTGGGGAAGGCAGGGGCTATCTCACCCAACCCCCACCCCTGGGCATCCTTCCTCTGCCTTTTCCAGCCCTAGCAGATGTATGGCAATGCCCTCCTGCAACAGTCTTCCTGACAGTTACAAGGAAGTTTCAGAAACAGACCCCAAGTGTAAAGCTGAGTGTCGAGGGAAAGGTGAATGCAAATATTATGTGTTACACTGGCTAAATCAGATGGGTTATGAAAAGAGCGTGAAACACTGGGTTTTTTAAAATGTGCTTCAGGACATTCAGAAGCACACTCAGGCAGTCTGAAGTGACCCAGTTTTATTAATGGAAAATCAGTTTAATTTAGACTACGTTAGTTCCTGCCCAGTTCAAGAAATGAAGTTCAGACAACCGAAGAAATCAATTTATTTTGGCAAGGAAGAGCAATTTCAGGTCTCTGCCCTAAATTACAGTTCATTTCACTGGAGTCCTCTATGATAAGCTGAGAAACCAGGTCGTTCTTCCAGGTAGCATGTTAAATGTTTCTTCTTTATTCTCCATCCCTACTGGAGATAGGCACACTTTTCTTTGAACTTGACACCCAACTCTCCCCAGACTGTCCTTTGACCACAGGATGGCAGAAAGAAAAGCCAATCAAGACAGAAGATCCTGCTCCCAGATCTGCCATGACCAGGCTGACCGACTCTGGGAAAGGCCGCGCTCCCTGACCTCAACACCCAGCTGCCTGCATGGTGGTGGTATGGGACATACAGAGAGGCGTGTATGGAATCGATGGGAATCCATGTATGTATGTATGTAGGAGCTTCAGAACTACAACAGGGTATATAAAAGCAGTGAATCATTACGTACAGTACAACTCCCAGACACTCTCCTGGGGAGCCTGCTTCCCTCTCTCCCTCTGACACTCCCCGCCCCCTGCTTGTGCTCTCTCGCGCCCGCTCTCTCTCTCTCAAATAAATAAAATCTTTAAAAAAAAAAAAAAAAAAAGAAAATTTTATGGTCACGTTTCCTGAAACAGAAAACACCTTGAGAACTGAGCTACCTACCACTAAAACATAGTTTCATTTTATCGTTACTTCAAATTAGTTTAAGCTTTTGAAATTTGCAACTATCCATGCAACTTCTCATCATTTTTGGTAGCTGGACTTTTACAACGGCTTTCTTAGTAAGGAATGTTAACACTGTAATAACACACACATTATACTTCACTAAAGATAAAATGGGGTATTATTCCATTTTATAGCTGGATAATAGGAAGAACACAGAATCACATATTTCATTACTCAACTGAAAACACTGAATGAGGACTAAGAAGTCCTGGGAATTTTCACTGTCGAGCCTTTCCTTCGCTAAATGCTTGTTAACCGAACCCCAGGTGTCAAAATCAGCTTGCACACCAATCCAAGAGCCTGACAATAAAACTGAAGATTAGGTTCCATAGGACAGGAGGTGGAGAGGAAAATCCCTACTACAAACCACCCAGGGTTGAGAGCCAGGTTCTGCCAAGTGGAAGTCTACCGGCAAACCCTATAAATTCCAATCCCCAAATCTAGCATAAGCACTAGGATTCAGGGCAGAGCCAGAGAGCTGGAACTTCGGATATGTGGTCAAAATGGGAGTTTGTGAGGGATGCGTAAGGGGGAGGGAGGGGTTTCCAGAGCATTCCCAAACAGTGGTGAGCTCTCACAAGTGACCTCATGAGCAAGCAGAGGGGTGGATATAGGAAGAGGCAGAAGAAAGGCACTGTGCTAGGGTCCCCTGGAAAAACACCCAAGTCAAGAGGAACGGATGGATCCGTCCCACAGAAGAAAGACGAATCAAAACCTAGAGAGCTGGGTTCTCATGCTGAGAACTTACCAGTCATGGTGCCAGTCAGTCTGGACCTCAGCCTTCTTATTTTTAAAACAGGACAGACTCCCGTGCTGAATTTATAAGATGGCTTTATAAATTAACTGAGATTGAATGCATCAAATGCCTGGCCAGATCAGGGTATAGTTTACTGAATCTCACACCCAGCCAACAATTCTATCTCTAAATGTGTGTCCTGAGTCAAGCTTTCCTAATTCTCTGAAACAAATGACTTCCAAGACTCATTTTACTGTGATTACCTATCATCTAAAGAGAAGCAGTGCTTCCAAGCCTCTTGAGAACAAAGATTCTATGTATATAGTACATTACATTTGCATGGAAAGTTTTCTAAAATCACCCTAAAATAAACAAGCCCCTCTCTAAAAAAAAATTTCTAAGTATATAAACTAAGAAAAAAAAAATCTTTTCAGGGTCATGTCCACCCTAAAAGTAGGCCTACCCATTCTACCATAGTTACTGCCATGATGCTATCATGGGTTCTTAAAGGATTGGCCATCTACTGAAACAGAAAATATATTTGTTAGGATAAGTCAGGTCAGCTGCTCTCTGTTACTGATGGGGCATCCTCAACAGCCAGGGTGCTCTAGGGTTTTGGGTAAACAGTACGCTCTCAGTGCACTCATAACGTAATACTCCTTCCGTGTGTACAATGAAAGTAATAATAAGCATAACCATCTATTTCTCAAAGAGATCATAAAGAATAGCAACAATTTATAAACTATTAACAAAGTAGAATATATGCAGGATTGTGAGAAACCACGTCGTGTAAGGAGCAATTCAACCGAGGGTAATCTAAGAGTTAGCCTAGAAAGGCTTGTAAGACATCTGTAGTCAGGGAAGAATCCCAGTGATCTATTATTCAAGGACTAGGATATTTATAAATGTAGCTGAGCTCTCCTAAATATAGTCATCCATATTTAGCCAGGATCTAAATAAGCCCAAGGAACAAATCCTTGCTAATCCCCAACAGTAATATAAATTATTCTATGTCCATCTGTGCTGAACATAGGAGGCCCCAGACACCACCATTTAATAAAAAGGCACATCCTTTTCCTGATCCAAGGTAAAAGAAAGGTTGCACCACAATAACAAACGGGTGACTCTGAGAGAACTGAAGCTGTCTGTGACTTTGGGACACACCCGAGTGAACAGTGAAGGGACGAAAGGATTCAAAACACTATGGATTTTATCAAAATTCCACCCTTTCTCCTTCTGTTCAAAGGGCGGTGGGGCAGGATCTTTAAATGAGTAGCAAACTGGTAACCTAGTGCTTCACTAACAGAACGAATCCCACCGACATCTGGAAAGCAAGGACCCTTTTTTTTTTTTTTTTTTTTAATACTTATTTCACAAGTGTGTCCTGGGCAAATAAGTTCACAACTTGCTTCAAAATGGGAGGAAGGCCCTAGGAGGGTCAATTTGATGAGTCTCTTTGTCAAAGGGGAAAGATGCCCTGCTGCGCCCCGGTGCTGCCTTCTCATTCACCAAAGGCTGAACTTGAGACACCCGCCCCGGGTCTAGGCTGCAGTCAGTTCCAGCCCAAGTGGAGTGGGCACTGCCACTCAGCACAGACTCTGAACAAAGGGAGCCTCCTGGATGCTGGCAGTGTTGGTGCTCAGGACCAGGGACAGAGGCAGAGGGCAGGGAGAGTCCTTGTTGAAGTCAGAGCAAGAATTTATGGAGGCAGTAACATATATTGCATTATTTGTTTCAGGGGTACCGGTCTGTGATTCATCAGTCTTACACAATTCACAGCGCTCACCATAGCACATACCCTCCCCAGTGTCCATCACCCAGGTAATTATAGCAAGGTCTCTGAATTTCAAATAATATATAGGAGTAAACACACTGGAGTAAAACAGGAGTAAAAATTCCTGTATTGGAATTTTAATCAACTTCCTAAGTGCTAATTACTTAATCCTTTGGCGTATGGACATTTTCTTTTTCAGAACATCTCATCTCCAAGGAACGTTGATTTTTTTTAGAAATAAGAGTATGAGGCTTCTCACAAGCATCATTTATTAAAGGAAAGAAAGCTGAGAAACTCTTTAAACAATAGAAATAAAAGATCCTCTACTGGGGCGCCTGGGTGGCTCAGTTGGTTAAGCGACTGCCTTCGGCTCAGGTCATGATCCTGGAGTCCCAGGATCGAGTCCCGCATCGGGCTCCCTGCTCGGCAGGGAGTCTGCTTCTCCCTCTGATCCTCCTCCCTCTCATGCTCTTTGTCTCTCACTCTCTCTCAAATAAATAAAAAATAAATAAAATCTTTAAAAAAAAAAAAAAAGATCCTCTACTGTCTTACATTAGAAGTCAATCAGCCATTCCTATATTGCCAGCAAATAATCATTAGAGATGTAGCACTGTCTAAAGATTCTAGGGGCACGTAGACAAGACACAAATCAGGCCCAGCTGCATATCCCTGGGAAAATTCTGCAGACTCTCATAACTTATTCTGAATACAGTCTCCTTGTTAGCTTTATCTACTCAACAAAAGAATGGTAGGGCAGCTTCATCAAGGTCCTTAATGCAAGTAGGAAAAAATCCTCATCTCCAGGAAATGAAAATTAATCAATAACCAAAATTAAAAGGCAGACAATAGAAGAAACTATTCAAATATAATAAAGTTAATATCTTTAAGCAATCAAGAGCTTATATAATTCAATAAGAAAAAGATAAAAATCCCAATAGGAAAAAAAAAATAAAAGTAACAGATATGACAATTCTTCAAAGAAGAAACACAAAAGGTCAATAAAGCTATTTAAGAGATAAAATCCACTAGTAATAAAATAAATATAAATTATAATGGTACGGTTTTCGCTACCAAATTTTTAAAAAGAAAAAAAAACAACCTAGTATCAACTGTTGATGAGGGCATGAGAGAAAAGACATATCATGTAATAGCGTTGGAAATATTATGTCTCAGGAAGACAATTTTTCAATACATATCAAAAAACCTTGAAATGCACTACCCAGAGCAACCTACACATTCAATGCCATCCCTATCAAAATACCATCAACATTTTTCACAGGGCTGGAACAAACAATCTTAAAATTTGCATGGAACCAGAAAAGACCCCTAATAGCCAGGGGAATGTTGAAAATGAAAACCAAAGCTGGGGGCATCACAATGCCTGACTTCAAGCTATATTACAAAGTTGTGATCATCAAGACAGCATGGTACTGGCACAAAAACAGACACATAGGTCAATGGAACAGAATAGAGAGCCCAGAAATGGACCCTCAACTCTATGGTCAACTCATCTTTGATAAAGCAGGAAAGAATATCCAATAGAAAAAAGTCTCTTCAATAAATGGTGCTGGGAAAATTGAACAGCTACATACAGAAGAATAAAACTCGACCATTCTCTTACACCATGCACAAAGATAAACTTATAATGGATGAAAGACCTAAATGGGAGATAGGAATCCATCAAAATCCTAGAGGAGAACATAGGCAGTAACCTCTTCGACATCAGCCACAGCAACTTCTTTCAAGACACATCTCCAAAGGCAAGGGAAACAAAAGCAAAAATGAACTTTTGGGACTTCATCAAGATAAAAAGCTTCTGCACGGCAAATAAAACAGTCAACAAAACATATAGGCAACCCATGGAATAGGAGAAGATATTTGCAAATGACACTACAGATAAAAAGCTGATATCCAAGATCTATAAAGAACTCAAACTCAATGCCCAAAAAAACAAATAATCAATGTCAAGAAATGGGCACAAGACATGAACAGATATTTCTCCAAAGACATACAAATGGCCAAAAGACATGAAAAAATGCTCCACATCACTTGTCATCAGAGATATATAAATCAAAACTACAATGAGATACCACCTCACACCAGTTAGAATGGCTAAAATTAACAAGACAGGAAACAACAAATGTTGATGAGGATGAGGAGAAAGGGCAACCCTCTTAACACTGTTGGTGGGAATGCAAGCTGGTGCAGCCACTCTGGAAAACAGTACTGAGTTTCCTCGAGACATTAAAAATAGAGCTACCCTATGACCCAGCAATTGCCCTACTGGGTATTTACCCCAAAGATACAGATGTAGTGAAAAGAAGGGGCACCTGCACCCCAATGTTTATAGCAGCAATGTCCACAATAGCCAAACTGTGGAAGGAGCCGAGATGTCTTTCAACAGATGAATGGATAAAGAAGGTGTGGTTCATATATACAATGGAATATTATGCAGCATTCAGAAAGGATGAATACCTACCATTTACATCGACGGGCATGGAACTGGAGGGTATTATGCTAAGTGAAATAAGTCAATCAGAGAAAGACAATTATCATACGGTTTCATTCATATGTGGAATATAAGAAATAGCACAGAGGATCATAGGGGAAGGGAGGGAAAACTGAATGGGAAGAAATCAGAGAGGGAGACAAACCATGAGAGACTCTTGACTCTGGGAAACAAACTGAGGGTTGCAGAGGGGAGGTGGGTGAGGGGACGGGGTAACTGGGTGATGGGCATTAAGGAGGGCACATGATGTGATGAGCACTGGGTATAATACGCAACTGATGAATCATTGAACACTACACCTGAAACTAATGATGTACTATATGTAGGCTAAGTGAATTTAAATTAAAAAAATAAAAACCCTGAAATGCACCTAACTTAAGGTTTGGTTAACAAAATTATAATACATCCAAAAGATGTATTAGTAGGCATATACCATCAAATTCTAGAAAAATATACAATTGTATGGGAGCACTTTGCTAAGAAAAATAAAGCCAATAAAATAGCATAACTGGGATAGCATACATTTGGTATACATCACAGTAGAGGGGAAATAATATGTATAGATATATGCCAAAGTAATGACAATAAGTTACGTTTTTGGTGGCATTAGAGAGGATATTTTTCATTATTCATTTTGGTAATCAAATTTCCAAGTTTTCTTACATAATTTCTGTATGGAACATTTTGTTTGTAAATTTCTGTTAAATTTTACTTTAAAAAGCAGATCACTGGGGCACCTGGGTGGCTCAGTCAGTTGAATGTCTGCCTTTAGCTCAGGTCAGGATCCCAGGGTCCTGGGATCAAGCCCCTCATCGGGCTCCCTGCTCAGCGGGAAGGCTGCTTCTCCCTTTCCTCCCTGCTCATACTCTCTCTCTCTCAAAGAAATAAAATCATAAATAGATAGATAGATAGATAGATAGATAGATAGATAGATAGATAGATAGATGATAGATATCAGATCACTTACAGCCTAATAAAGTAGACAGTGGGCATAAAGAGACATTTAAAATGAGGAAATATAATTGGTTAACAAAAGTGAACATTATTCTACTACAAATTAAATAAAAATGAACAAAGTTTGTGAAAAATAATATACAAAGCTAGAAAGGGTGTATTGAAACAAATACTCATACAGTCAGCAATTAAAACTGTATTTATAAAAAGTTTAACATCATGAAAAATGTTCATTTTATGCAGTCATTTTAAAAACATATTATATACATTTAATTTTAACAATGTAAAAAATATGTATTTTTTAGGAAAAATGGGACAAGTCTAAATTTATAGTGTTATTTTGGGACAGTGTGCTTTCTTTTGGGTTACTTTGCAAAAATCTCTTTACCTGAGCCTTAAATTCTTCTAACAATATTCAGAAGCTGTTGCGGCATGATGCAAAGGGCACATGAGTCCTAAATTAGTTTAAAAGAGGGATCCACTGAAAGACTCGAGACCCTTAGGCACACAGGCATTCCTAGTCATGCCATTTGAACACAAGAGTTCTGAAAAACATGTTATTTTTTTAAAACAGTTATCAACATAAAGTTTAATTTATGAGACAGTCATGGGATCCAAGTTCTAGCTCAACATGAGGTTTAATGCATATACCATTATGTTGGAAAACTTACACTCCTATGTTTCTCCATTACTCTCCATGACTCACAACACTTCTGACACCAGATGTGTGGGGGCTTTCCCCTCATCACCAAGTAACTCCGTGACACCAGCTGGGTGTCCTACAATTTAACTCAGTTCTGACACTGTGTACCAGGAGACAGCATTAGATCACACAGGTCAAGAGTTCAGTCCCACAAGAGTGCCCCTTCCCACCTTCCCCCTTGTCACTTGGGCTTCTGATCTACTGGCTATGGATCAGAGGTTCCCACAACCCCCTCCTCAGGTTCCATTAATTTGCTAATATGGCCCATAGATCATTTTACTCACTAGATCGCTGGTTTATTATAATAAGATATAACTCAGGAACAGCCAGATGGAAAAGATGCACAGGGCAAGATAAAAGGCAGGGGTGTGAAGCTTCCATGCCCTCTCTGAACACACCACTCTCCTCAAATCTCTATGTGTTCACCAACCCAGAAGTTCCCTGAACCCAGTCCTTTTGGGTTTTTATGGAGTCTTCATCACGTAGGCATTAGTGATTAAATCATCAACCACTGGAAATCATTCAACCCCCAGCCCCTTTCCCCTCCTGGGAAATCAGGAGAAGGCCTGAAAATTCCATCATATGGTTGGTTCCCCAGTCAACCAGCCTCCCCATCCTTAGATGCTTTCCAAAAGTCAAGTGATTAATATGACAACAGGTGCCTTTACTGGGATGAAAACCAAATACGTATTTCTTAGCATAAATCATGGTATCATAACCATAAAAGTCACCCACCCATTTTCAATGCAGTTTGGCGAGTTTTTAGAAATTTATATACCTTGTGCATTCAACACCACAACCCAGTTTTAGAACATTTCCATCACCCCAAAATGTTCTCTTTTCTTTCTGTAGTCGATTCTAGCTCCTACCCCAGCCCCAGGCCACAGTGATCAGTCCTTTAGCTTTGTCTTCTCTTTTCCACAAGGCTCAATTACATGAAATCATAAACTTATAGCCTTTTATGTCTAGATTCTGTCCATCTAGTTGTTAACTAGATCAGAAGTTCACTCACTGCCAGTGCTGAATACTATTCCATTGAATGAATGCACCACATTTTGTTTATCCATTCATCTGGGCTGTTTCTTTGTTTGGGCTATTGTGAACAAGGTGCTATGAATATTTGCATGCTGATCTTTCTGGGGACATATGTCTTGATTTCTTGGGCACATACCCAGGAGTGGACGTGCCAGGCCATCTGGTGACTCAATGTTTAGCTTCTTTAGGAATCTCCACACTGTCTTCCTCGGCAGCTAAACTATCTTCCATTCCCACCTGCCGTGTGTCAGGGCTCCAGTTCCTCATCCACAGTTGCTATTACCTGGCTTTTTGAGCTCAACCATCTGATACTCTACTGGTATCCTGTTGTGATTTTAGTTGGCACTTCCCTAATGACTAATGAGGCAGAGCATCTTTTCACTCTAGCTCCGTTTCTGCAATGCCTATTCTCCTCCGGGTACTCTTCGTATGAAATCTCACTGAACAGCCTAACAACTCTGGGAGTTAGGCGGTGTGTGTACTTACAAGCAAGTACATGAAGGTCTCAGATAGGTGACTTCCCCTGGCAAGGTAACACAGGAAATGAGCAGAAAGTTGGGGTCTGGATAAGGTCTGCCGGTTTCTAACATCTGTGCATTTTTTTCTGGCGCTGTACAGATGTTGCAATTTTCTGTGTCACAATAATTCAAAATCCCAGTCTGTCACATCTCTCTCGGGGAGCCGGAATGAAATTTATTTCAGGCATTACTTCATTGCCTAGAAGAAAACTAAAATGATGACTGAAACCACATGAAAGACCCCGCTTCCAGGGCGCCTGGGTGGCTCAGTCGGTTTTAAGCAGCTGCCTTCGGCTCAGGTCATGATCCCAGGGTCCTGGGATGGAGCCCCACGTCCGGCTCCCTGCTCAGTGGAAAGCCTGCTTCTCCCTCTCCCTCTGCCTGCCACTCGGCCTACTTGTGCTCACTCTCTCTATCTCTCTGTCAAATAAATAAATAAATAAAATCTTTAAAAAGAAAGACCCCACTTCCATCCTCCCCAAAATAAACTTTCCGAGTCATTAGAAATTAGACCTTAGAACACCCCTCAAGTCTCAGCACTATCACTGACTGCATCTCCAAGAGCAAAATAAAAGACACGAGCACTTAGCAGCGTGGCCAAGACTCGGCCAACCTGCCACGAACCCCCACAAACCCAAGGAGCCCAAAGCCTGTCCAGGGGCCAAACCAACCACCGTCATGCTCAGGAAGTGTTCTTAGCTGCTAAAAAGACACAGAGGTGGTACTTGCTAGCACAGCACAAAGGGAATACACAAGCTGCAGCCAAAAAAGTTTATGTGACAAATTTTCCAAATGCCACGAAACATCATTCATTCAAAAAAACTGATGACTGGGAGATTTAATTAGAACGGTCTGAAAGCAGTGATAACAGATGGAAATAGTAGAGCTACTGTTACTTGCTGGCAACAAATGAATATAATCAACCTTAGTCATGGGCCCAATTCTAAAAAAAACATGGAGCAGAGATGAAACCTTTGGATACTCTCCCTCAGGGCCTAACCCAGGAAGGGCCCCCCTTTCAACGTGACTGCAGAGGACAAGAGCTACGTCATGAGAAAGTCAACAGCTCGGCTCGGCAACGACCTGATCTATAACGTGGGCACCCTGCTCGGATGCCATATATCACAGGAAGTGACTGAGCATAGTGAAATTCAGTCGTTTCCGACCTCATCACACAGTGCCCCCCAGATGGATAACACACATACACTTAAAAAGGCCACTCTTCTCCAGTTGGGCCTAAATCTTTACCAGCAGATCCAAAACTTAACCACCAGACTGATGAGAAAATATCAACTTCTTATCTTTTGTTGACAGAAATGCCTAGAAAGGTTAATAAGCACAGCAGCTTCAAGGGTAAATAAGGGCTTCCTAACTTAGGCTGTGTCCTAGCCTCCCCGTGTGACTTATACTTTAGACGGAAAGTATGTTGGATTCTCTGATAGCATTTAAAGTGCTCAAAGTCTGGATTCTAACTGTAAGGAGCTCAAGAGCCTAAAAAGAGCTGAGATTTGGCTAAGCACAATGAGAGGCTGAACGACCGTGGGGTCGCCCATATTCAAAAGGCGGTCCAACTTACGCCTCATCTCATGCCAAGCACCTCCAGCCCATTCTTTGTCCCCAGAAAGTCCCACACCGTTGTTCCCTGGGTCTTCAAGTTACCAGGGCAGCCCCACATTAACCCCCCGGCACCCACTGCAATTTCACCGAACAGCGACTCACCCTTCAGGTCTCAACTGCAATATGAATTTCTTCCTAAGTCTGAATGGAGAAGGAGAACCCTGCGGACCACCCCCAATACAGTCTGACCCTGCCATTTATACATTCTGGACTTCTCCTCTGTAATTACATAGAATTTTAGTAACTGAGTGTTAACTGGGGCTCACCACCCCTTATTCTCCTAAACACAAAGGCAGGCACATATCAGCGTAACTCAGGTTTGGTTCCCCAATGCCACTACACTGCTTTGCACGTACAGGGTACTTAACACGTGTGTTTAAAGAATGAAAGGCAATACGCCCCCGACACAGTCCCCAGGTATGTGCTCTGAGGGACCTGCCTTACGCACCTCTAACCTGCAGCTACACTCAACTCGTGCTGAGCGTTTTTACCTCATCCTCTTGATGCTCTGTTTTTGGGTACGTGTAACCGTCCCAGAATTTTCCTCCTTACCTTTTCTCCCGTTGAGTATGTGGGGTGGGGGTGGGGGATGAATGAAAATAGGAAGGAGAATGGCGGAATTCTGGTCTACAAGGAAAACAATTCTTTGTTTTAAATGTTGCAGACAGCAATGGCATTCCATCCAAAACACCACATTTCTGGAAGAATATCAGAAAATTTTTTCATCGCTCTGTCTCCTAACTCTGTCAGCTATCATTTCTAATAGCTGTCACTGTGTCCTGTTTTTTATTTATTTATTTGACAGAGAGAGAGACAGCGAGAGAGGGAACACAAGCAGGGGGAGAGGGAGAGGGAGAAGCAGGCTTCCTGCCGAGCAGGGAGCCCGATGCGGGGCTCGATCCCAGGACCCCGGGATCATGACCTGAGCCAAAGACAACCGCCTAACTGACTGAGTCACCCAGGAGCCCCTGTGTCCTGTTTTTTAAAATCTATGATGGAGGGGCGCCTGGGGGGCTCAGTCGTTAAGCGTCTGCCTTCAGCTCAGGTCATGATCCCAGGGTGCTGGGATCGAGCCTCCCATCAGACTCCCCGCTCAGCAGAAAGCCTGCTTCTCCCACTCCCACTCCCCCCCCTGCTTGTGTTCCCTCTCTCACTGCGTCTCTCTCTGTCAAATAAATAAATAAAATCTATGATGGATATCATTTTGTGTGGGGATTTTTTGGGGGGGGTCGATCGGGGATGAGGAAAGAAAAGGAACATGACACAGTAGCATAGTGAAAAAGCAAATGCAAGCAGATGGCAAAAAGCATTCTACAAACATGTGGCAGACAGACATTCTTTGGTGTTTTCTAGTTCAAATATCTAAATTCCACTGGTCTGTCTTGGCTTCATTTCTCATGTATAATTTTCTAAACCCTTGTCGTGGCAAGTGCGCGGTCCTGCGATGGTCACCAGCAGCACGTGCCAGTTCTCAATCACCATGGTGAGTAGCTGTGTCTGGGAAGCTGGGGCTGCCTACAGCTTTACCCTGGTTGGAGGCATCTCTGTCTCCATCCTTCGGAGCCCGATATTCAATACTTCCACTGACTGGGCTTCTGCTTTTGAGCTCACTCTGCAGTTACCCCATTTCTGACCTAACGAACCCCACACTTCTCCATGGTAGCTCTCTTGCACGTGTCTTGACCACAGCAAAATGCCAGGATACAATGCTGTGCAGGGCTCTGTCACAAGCCAGGGGCCTTTTTCCAGTGGCCCCCTGGCATCTTGACCATGTGCCTGCAGGACTGTGAGACTCAGACATCCAGAACGGAGAGCCCCCACCTATCCCCCGACCCTTGGGCTCCCTATTTCCAAGAATAGCACTGCCATCCACCACAGCACAATCAGCCGAAGGCTGCGCCCACTCCGCCTCTTCTTTTCACTCCACCCCACGTGCTCCTCAAGCTCTGTCCCTCCCCAGCACCTCTCTCCTTGGTGGCAATCGAGGCCAGGAGGCAAGTGGAAAGAGCGTGTAAGCTTGCCTGTGGGGGAGGAAGAAGATGAGGATGCAGGAGGAGACCAGTGGAGACAGGAGAGCAGAGCTCCAAGCTGGGCAGACATCCTCGACCTTCCACGCCTCAGAAGTCCTGGCTGAGCGGCTGTTGACACCGTCCTCGCCTCCCTCACTTCTCATGACACTTGATCACGCTCAGATGGCTACACAGCACTCTGCTCAAGACAACCCAAGAGAACCTAGCACAGCACATCAAGTCCTTGCTTTGAAATCTCCAGTGGCTCCCCATTCATGACAGTGTCTTTCATTTTTTTTTTCTTGAGGTCACAAACCCCTTTCTTCTGAATACGATTTTATCCTGTATAGAGCTTCCTCACACAAACACACAAAAGTGGGGGCGTTCCTACGGCACAAACTTCTGTTCGAACCCTGAAAATGCCTCACTGGCAGATTAAACTCGAGACTCACAGGGAAGGTCCTGCCTCAGCCTGGCCATGCCCCCTCATTCACCAGTGCCTCCTATCTCTGCTCCCTCCTCAGCCACCTTCCATCCACCCGCCTCCAGGGGGCAAGCGCCTGACTGATGGCAAGCCTAGATCCTCTCTCTCTCCGCCTGCAATGCTCTTCCCTGGAGTTTCCATTATGTGGGGCTTGGAAGAAAACTTCCTGAACTTCCAGAAAATGAGATGTTACTTATTCTCCTTGGGGCTATGACTGAGATTTAATAAAACAATAAGCACTTAGGCATTCAAGGGTTTTCATGTGCATTATCTTCTTTTTTTTTTAAGGTTTTATTTATTTGACAGAGAGAGACACAGCGAGATCGGGAACACAGGCAGGGGGAGTGGGAGAGGGAGAAGCAGACTCCCAGCTGAGCAGGGAGCCCGATGCGGGGCTCGATCCCAGGACCCCAGGATCACGACCTGAGCCGAAGGCAGATGCTTAACAACTGAGCCACCCAGGCGCCCTGTTGTGCTTTATCTTCTTATTTGGTCCTAAAATGTTGCATGAATGGGCAGGCTCCTCAGCCAGGAGGCATGGTTAGCCCCGTGCATGCTGTCCCATGATTCGATCAGAAAGGGGCTGCCCGTTTGTGGCCACCATCCTGCAGCCGGTCTGAGGCCGTCTCCAAGAGCCTTCGTTCTTTCCCTGGTGACAGTGCACTTTTCACACTCTTGCCCACCCACCTGCGCTAGAGTGTCTAGCCTCTTCTCCCACAGACCAGGCCTCTGAAGTTTAAGGGCCCTGCCTCGTTCACCCTATTAGCTCCAGTTTCTGGGCCAGGGCAGGGGTTCAGGAAATGCTCGCCTCTTCTTCCTCTGCTTGCTCAAAAGTTTTAATTTGCTTTGACTAAACAGACGGTAGTTTGGAAACTGGCCCTGCTTGCTTTCCAGTTAAGACCCAGCCAGGCAAGATTTCATGTAGCGAGGACAGAGAACTTAGAAAGCGCCTCATATGCTGTCGGAGGGGCTGAGGGAGACAGAGATGGATAAAATGCCATACTGTCTCTGAAAGTTTTCATGAGGGTAAAAAGGTAAGAATGATGGGAATCATATGACACGTGACAGAGGAAAAAGGTTGGAAAAACAAAGCACTGGTAGTCGAGGAACACAGAGATGAGCGGTAACAGGGGCAGGGCATCGGCCACAGGGAAAGGGCATGCGTTACCTACCTGGATTAATGCAGGCACCCAGCTTCACTCTCAGCAGGACAGGAAATTCACTATAACTACCCCGAATGTTAACAGAAAGTGAACAGAATGAAATTCAGACAGTGTGAAATCCACGGCTCTTGCAGCAGAACTGCCTGGTTATGTCTAAGAAATTTGGAAGGTCCAACAGAAACTCTAGTCAGAAGCTTCTGGAGGGAAGGGGCTGGCAGTGGACTGAATGCAGATGGTTAATCAAGAATTTTTCAACTGACCCTAATTATCTAACCGGGCAGGACTGTAAGAACCCCTCCTCCAGACCAAGCGGGACCTCCATGGAAAGAAAGGCTGCTCCTAATTGGCTCTGATACTCTCTTCGCTGCTCTGACAGCTTCTTCTGGTTTCCTCAGGCCAAACCCACATGCTTTTCATCCTGAGCACTCAGAGTGCTCGGCTGTCTCACGGAAGATTGCGCCAAGCATCTCACTGAATCCCTCCCCTCAGTAAGTCTGATGGGCACGTTAGCTCACATATTATACCCAGGGCTGTTTTTACTAAGAGAAAATCTACGTGAGCCAAACCCAGTAGGAACAGCTTTAGGCTTTTTTTTCTTTTTCTTTTTAAGGATTTATTATTTGAGAGAGAAAGAGAGAGGGAGAGAGAGCATGCGAGCAAGGGGAGGGGCAGAGGGAGAGAAACCCTCAAGCAGACTCCCCGCTGAGTGTGAAACCCAACGCGGGACTCAATCCCACGACCCTGAGATCATGACCTGAGCCCAAATCAAGAGGTGCATAACCAACTGAGGCACCCAGATACCCCACAGCTATCAGACTTTTGGGCAAGTGGAGGCACGCAAGTCAGACAACGTAACTCCGCATTTGAGTTTTCAGGAAGGTAACATACAACACCCCCTACGATGCTCTCCTTTCTGAAGCCCAAGCTTTGAGCCAGGCTCCAATTCAACCATCAGCTAACCAACCACCTGAACATGTGAGAATATCCTGTGTTCAGTTCAGCGCTGCACTGGCTGGCCCACAGCTACTTGCCATTGATTAGGTCACACGGATGAAACCAATTACAGCATGATCATCAATAAAATGCTGGGAATACCCTCATCCATTAAAATATAGATAACAATATCTACCTCACTGACGGTATTATAAGGATTCAGTGAGGATACAATGTTTTGTAAAAGCACAAAAAAATGGGGCTGTCCCTGCTTGCCCAAGCCAGTAAGAAACAATCATCTCCCAACAGCTCCCACTTCTTCCCACTTCAAACTATGCCAAAGCATTTAAAGGAAAATCCAATTCTCAAACCACCCGCAAAAGTTCACCCTCCTAAAATCCACTCAGTAAGCACTAGCAAGTGTTGCAGGCTTTACCAGGTCCTAGGTGGAGGCCTGGATACATCCGAGCAGTGATCTGCCCACATCCTTCATCGCTCTCCTTAGCTCCTTTCCACAAGCCGATGAGGAGGCGAGAGGGCCCCACGTGGGAAACTGCAGCTCACAGTGAGCCGGACCCAAACATGAGCTCCAGCCTAACTCAGTCACCGCGCGCTGCCTTCTGCCTCCCCCTCAGCTTCCCTCAGACCTCCCAGGCTTCAAGACACCTCTCTTCTTTAGCTGCCAGGGTGGAGACTTTTACTGCTAATCTAGAGATTCCGTCTCCAGGACCTGCTCACTGTAAAAGTGTTTCCAGAACATGAACTACTGAAAAGTCTATTACTACAAACCAGAATGGGTAGGTGCTATTCACAAATGCTATCTCTTAACACAATCTGCACTTGGGACAGCTACCTGTTTCCTACTTGGAAGTATCTTCTCTAACTAAGCTACACTGGTCTTTCCGTCTGTCTCCAAGCCCAAGCAAAACTTAGTCATGATCCATCCAGCCTCCAAAGTAATACAAAGATGCAAAGAATAAGTTCAACACCCTGAAATGGACAATATATTTGGGTCTTCTTCTTTCCTTTTTTTTTAAGAGAGAGAGCACACATGCAGCGGGGGGGGGAGGGGGGGGAGGGTTAAGCAGCCTCCACACCTAGCATGGAGCCCAAAACAGGAACACAGTGCCCAGTCTCACGACCCTGAGATCATGACCTGGGCCAAAATCAAGAGTTGGATACTCAGTTGACTGAGCCACCCAGGTGCCCCTATTTCGGTTCTTTTCTAACTAATGTTCAAGTATTTTCTCAAAATCTGAGTATGAGCTTTTCTTACCGAGCTGCACCCAAACCACATACAATTAATCATACTACCATCCGAATCCTCACAATTCCGCAGCCAGCTGAAAATGACTTAAGCTATGACCTTTCATGGTTTAATGACATACATAATAATCCACTAATGCAAACTTGCAGAAGAGGATGAGATAGACACTTTTCCAAAAGTTTCACAGGGCACTGTGTGTAACAGCAAAAAGCTAGAAACTACCTAAATGTCCATCAAAAGAGAGCTGATTAAGTGAGTCATCATCATTCACATAAAGGAGCACTCTAATTCTAAGGGGAATGCAGTGGGTTTATACACATTGATATAGAAATATCTCTAAGAAATATCTCTTAAGAAAAAAAGAAGAAACAAGATGCAGAACCCTGTGTCTAATATGATCTGTGTACTTTTAACAAAGTATCTGAGTACATAAATTAGAAAATAAAAATTCAGAGGGCTGCAAAAGAGACTAGTCGTAGCTCCCTGTGCAGAGAAGGTCTAGGGTTGGGGAGGTAATAGGGAGAAGAGAAGCCCTCACCTTCTGCCTAATACCTTTTTTAACCATATACACACATTCATTTTGTTTAAAAAATTAAAACCATCAAATCAATTATCTATAAAGAGCAAGATCAACATAGATGAAATCCCCAGATAAGAATGCCATTTCAACTGGTATTCACCCCTTTACAACAAAGCTTCAAACAAACTGAATTCAGTTTCTCCCTATTCATCTCTCTCCACCCATCCTTAAAACAAAACTAATGAGCTGTGAAATGGCCAAAAGGAAGACAAAGGCTCTGAGGGATTCACAACTGGATAATCAGCTCCTTCGTGGGTGAGACCCACTGCTTACAGCGGACCCTGCTGTGGGGAGAGTTCATGTTCTCCCACAACAGACTGTGAGGTCTTGAAGGACAGAAGTCTCGGTATTCTGCCTTCTGGCCACGGTCCTGGGACAGCAACAGCCTCAGGCAGGCTCAAGAAATGGTTGCTCAACCAACTATATGGATAAATGGATAAGGATAAATGGATAAGCATGATTATACACATACATACGTATATGCATATATCACACAAAATTGCACACGCACATGCGTGCACACACACACACAGTCCCCCATGTGATGGAAAAGCTACTGAAAAGGGTTTTTTTGCGGGGGAGTGATGAAAATGTTCTTAAACTGACTAGTGATTCTTGCACAACTCTGTGATTATACTAAAAACCACTGAATTGTACACTTTAAATAAGTGAATTACATGTATGTGAATTATATGTCAATAAAGATACTATATTTTTAGAGGCAAAGGATTTGAATAGACATTTCTCAAAGAAGATATACAAATGGCTAATAAGCACATGAAAAGATGCTCAGCAGCATTAGTATTAGGGAGAAGCAGGTCAAAACCACAGTGAGATAGCACTCCACACTCCCTAGGATGGCTATGCTAAAAAAGACAGACAATAACACGTGTAGACAAGGATGTGAGAAATCAGAACCCTCATACACTGCTGGTGAGAATATAAAAGAGTATAACCGCTCTAAAAAAAATGTCTGGCTGTTCCTCAAAGACTAAACAGAGTTACTCTATGACTCAGCAATTTCACTCCTAGGTATTAATATACTCAAGAGAAATTATAACATACCCAAATGTTTGTAGCAGCATTATTCATAATAGCCAAAAGTGGAATAAACTCAAATGTACTGGAATGAAGTAAGATACATGTTGTTAACAGGGAAGAAGCCAATCACAAGAGACCACGTGTTGCATGATTCAATTTATACAACTTGACCAGAATGAGTGAATTTACAGAGACAGAAAGCAGATTAGTGGTTGCTTAGGGCTAGGTGAGGGGCCTACCCTCACCTAGAATGGGGAGTGACTGCTAATGGGTATGGGTTTCTTTTAGGACATGAACAATATTCTAAATTTAGATCATGGTGATGACTGCACAACGCTATGAATACTAAAATATATTGAACTGTATATTTTAAATGTGCAAAGTGTATGGTATGTGAATTACATCTCAATAAAGCTGTTTTTAAAAATACAAGAAAAATTTGCATGTATGAATTTGTGTTGGTTTGGAAAATACAATTTTAGAAAGATGACAGCTGAGTGAAAGGGAACAAAGGGAGGAAAATATGATCAAACGGGAAAAAAAAAAATACACAGGGGGGGGGGGGGTTGTCGGTTGGGGGCAGGGGGGGGGGGGGGGGGGATGGCCCCCCTCAGCTCTCAGAGGCCAACACACACAGACAGAAACATGATCAGCCACAGTATTGCAGGGGCCATCAGATGGAAAAAAAAAATTTTCAGAGAAGAGACAGTCCTTCTCAAGAGAATAGTCTTTCTGATATTGGAATGTGATGAAAATTTTCCTTTGGGTCTTCCCAAGGAGAACAGTCGTGATCGGCACGGGAGAATGGGGGTTCTGGGAGAATCTCCCCAGAAGGTAACTGGGACTGAAAGATATAATCTGATATTTAACTCTGGAAATTTTTGTTGAGTTCTGTAGAGCTGGTGGAGACCTTGGGAACTCCACCAAACATTCGAAATAAACTAAGCTAATGAAAACATGAGGCCAGCTTGAACTCAAGGAAAAACAAAAAAGTTGTACAATAAAAGAAGTAAAGTATTAGTATTCTGCATGGCAAGAGTCGCAACATTTAAACAGTCATAATAATGAGGATACTGAGTATGGATTTAACTGAATACCGTGTGTGTGTGTGTGTGTGTGTGTGTGTGTGTGTGTGTGTTGATTTAACCAAACACACCGAGAGAGAAGGAAAGATGGAACAGATAACGGCTAACACCACTGAATCAAGAGCTAGATATATGTGTATTGTTTTAAAATTTGAAGGCAAATATTAAAAGAACCAGCTAAAAAGGTTGAAAACAGTTGCCTTTGAGAAGCAGACCATAATAGTAGAAGTATGATGGAGTTATTATTTTTAGTTTTAAACTCTGGCCCTATTAACCTTTCCAATTTATATTACTCTATTACTTTCTTAAAAATAAAAACATAATTTAGAAAAACAGAATCAACTTGTTGCTTACAGCAAAAACCACTTACAGTCAACATTACCCATGATCACTACTTCTATCAAAGAAGGTACCAGGTGAGACCAGGTTGGGAGAGAAATACTGTCACCAGGAGGGGCATCCCTCTGGACCATCCCAGCCCCTGGTGCTGCGATGGGGCCGGCCCGCGGCTCCCGGACAATGTCCCAGCACCCCCAACACAGAGCAGCACACAGCCAACACATGTCAGGCCTGGGCACAGTCCAAGTGCCCCAGCTGGGGCGGGAGAAGTGTATTCTTTCCTGCCCCATCGCCACCCCTTCTGGCTGGCGTGCATCACTAAATTCACCCAGAGGATAACACAGGTATGATCATGCTCTGGTATGACTGAAAAAGATAAAACAGACATGACTGCAGTTGGGGAGTCCCAGCTTGTGAGTCACACTGGTTACATTTCCCACAGAGCTCAGGGATGCATAAAGTGTGTCCAAGTACCACCTGCCCCTGTTCTGTCCCCAAGGCTCCTGAGAAGCCACCATTCACATTGGTTTTGGGTGCTATGCCTTCTAAGCCAGTAGACCTATCATTTGGCAGGGGGGTTAAGGCTCTTGCGTTCAAAAGTTAACCCACAAATGAATATGTAATTATCCCCAGGGCGTTCATCAAGCTGAGAATGGTTGTACAAAGTGAACACCTAATGAAAAGGGAAAGGTGATGGCAGGAAGCAGGAAGTTCTGGCAAAACAGAATTATGCCTGAATTCAGTATGGGGTCCTGGAGTGGATCCTGGAACAGAAAAATTGGGAAAATTGGTGAAATTCAAACAAAGCCTGAAGTTCAATTAAGGGTAATATATCAATGTAGGTCTCTTCTTTTTGAAAATATACCATGGCACTGTAAGATGTTACATCAGTGGAAACTGGGTAAGAGAACACACAGGAACTCTGTATCAGCTTTGCAAGTTTTCTATGAATCCAAAATTATTCCAAAACTAAAAATACGTTTATTTGGGGGGTACATATTGTCCCCAAAACAAATATACAACAACAAAAACCTGAAGCAGACGCTCTGGCTTTGAAATACAGAGAGCAAAGGTAGGAGCCGGGGAGAAGAGGCTGCAGCAGGAGTGAAGGGCCAGGTCAGCCAGGGCCTTGCAGGCCACCTTCGTAAGGACTACAGTCTTTTTCCAGAGGCTGACAGAAAGTCACTCAATTCCTGGAAGCTACTGTTGGGCACTCTCCTCAGCATGCCTCCAGGACATGGGGAGATGGGCAGCCTTCAGCGTAGAGGAATGAACCAGCAGGAGCAGAGATGACTCAGCGTGTGAGCAGAGAAGTGAGGGAAGAGTCAGCTCTCTGGACCCACCTTATGCCAACCGCCCAATCTGGCAGAGGGCCAGGCAATTCGTCATCCCTCTGACCTGGATGTTTAGCAGCCCCAGGTCAGCTGTAAGGTTGTGAAAGGTGCCAGCACGGCTCTAGGAAATTTTTGTTGAGTTCTGTAGAGCTAGTGGGTTGGGTAGGACTCCATGGCACTCCACTAGGCACACCTAATGCCTACGAACATCCAGGTCAGACCCCACCACATCTCTGAGGCTGGGGAGTAATAGCAAGGTGACCTCTGAGCTTCTCTCTAACGAGGATGCCATATAAAAGCACTGACACTAGGCAGGGCATTTGGCTGATTTTATAATGAGATTCTGTTCTTCTCTGACGTTTAGGAATTCCTTAATACAGGAATCTGTAATTTAAACTTAAGTCTCTATATACCAATAAATCTTGCCCACTTCTTGGGAGTTACAGAATCATGCAAATTGGAGAAAGAGTAGGGAAAAACCTTGACAGAGACCTCTATATACAGAGAACTGAATGTGCCAAGCCCTTACTAGAAACTGAGCTGAGAATGGTCATCTCCATTAGCCATCCATGGGTGTGGTTCTGTTTGGCCCACAGTAGTTTTAAGATAGGGAAACCTGTTCACAAAAAAATCTCCATTTCCAACCTGTGAAAAATCCAAAAACCTCTCAACGTCAGCTAGCTCTGAGTGGTGCCTCCCCGCCACACCTCTCCCATGATGAAACCTTTGCTAACTATCTACACTTCCTCCCTATCACTGCCTACTAGATGGAGCTAGTCGGCCACACAAGTTCATTTACCTCCTGGGCTCTGTGTCTTCCACACACACAATCTCATTCTTCCACACAAGCACACCAGCAGTTTCACAGTGACTGCTTCATTTCCTTGTCAATATTTCTCAAACCTTTTCACCAAAGTAACCCTGACAGTACCCAAGAGCATGGAGACAAGATTCTGGGAATGGAAGCAAGTAAATGGAGATGTGGTCTTCAATCACACTCCTCAGTGGAATTCAAACTTTTTTTTATTATGTTATGTTAGTCACCATACAGTATATCATTAGTTTTTGATGTAGTGTTCCAAGATTCACTGTTTGTGTATAATACCCAGTGCTCATTGCAATACGTGCCCTCCTTAATACTCATCACCACGCTAACCCATCTCCCCACCCGCCTCCCCTCTAAAACCCTCACTTTGTTTCCTGGAGTCCATAATCTCTCATAGTTCATCTCCCCCTCTGATTTCCCCCCCTTCCTTTTTCCCTTCCTTCTCCTAATGTCCTCCATGCTATTCCTTATGTTCCACAAATAAGTGAAACCATATGATAATTGACTTTCTCTGCTTGACTTACTTCACTCAGCATAATCTCCTCCAGTTTAGGATGGTGTTGAAAGTATATAGAGAGCAATCGATACTTTCAACGCCATCCCGATCAAAATACCAATGGCATTTTTCAAAGAGCTGTAACAAACAATCCTAAAATTTGTATGGCACCAGAAAAGACCCCAAATCGCCAAGGAAATGTTGAAAACGAAAAACAAACCTGGGGGTATCACATTGCCTGTCTGTCCCTCAGGACTTCGGAATACCTAGGAGGGTGCCTACCAAGCCTCCCTGCTCATTTTCTCAAAATACAGGCTTTAAAATGTATCTTTGTCATCCCTCACAGTGACCTACAGTAGTTCCATTTGCAGCAAACCTAATATTTTGCATTCAGATATCACACACGCTCTCAAACAGACTGGCATCTCTGTGCTGGCTGGCTAATAATATATATTATGTGGGTGATCAAGTTTGCTATTGGTAATTATAAAGCTCTCTTTCATGTGTACTCTCTCTAATGGGCTTTAATCATCTTTACTTTTATCAGCCTTGTGCTGGAATTTACTATATTCCTCTTGGCCCAAGACTGCATATAGAAATCTAAGAAACATAGTCCATAATTACCAGTACCCTTATCATGATAGATTTCTAATCTATGAAGCTTTGATAATCTATGATAATACATGAAAGATGGGGGAAAGATGGCAAACATTATGGGTTCTGTAATAGGTACTTCACGATGATGAAATCCCAGCATCTCCAATACCCAACAAAATCTACAGTCTTTGGGGAAGGAGGGATCTTGTTGGATCACCATTTGTGTCTAGGAACAGCCGGGGGTGATCACAGTGGGACTGGCCACCTGGAGATACAGGGGTTGGGATAGACCCACCTGTGAGGCATGACAGCTAGGACGTGAAGGGACAAGGGGAAGGTCACATGAAGTCCTGCCTAGCAGGGAGAACACATCCAAGAGATCTGCCAGTAGATAATGGATAGTCCAGGCATGTGGAGACCAGGTATTCCTGGTCTAACAAGGAAGATAGGATCAGTTCATCATAAATGATTCCCAAGCACTAGAGACACCCAGGCTGCTAAGCAAAGGCCCATTTATACAGACAGTCACAGGACAAGAAGGTTAGCAAGTGGCCCAAGTCCCCTAACCATTCGTTCTTCACTCAGGGCAGGTGACCCTTAAGGTCAGGCACACATACTCCTTTTGGAACAGTAGACTGATGACAGATGCATATGGCCTATGCCTTAATTTCTACTAAAATGCCCAAATCTGTGGCTCATCTGGACAAAAGCTGAGGAAGGCAATGACCCTCAAACATCACTTTTGCAACAGGGCCTGAAGCAGAACACCATGTTACTGGGGACTTTTTCCCTTTTTCCCATCCTCAGAAACAGGGTCTGCTCCCTATTCTCCATCTTCCCTACGGTGACTGTTAGAAGAAGGGCCACACTGGCTGACACTCTGGGCACTGAGTGTAAACTTTCCCTGGGAGCAAAAGCAAAACAAGGAAGCATCTGCTGATGCGTACTGTTTGATCTACTTCCTTTACCCCAAACACTACCCTCTAAACAGACCATCTCCATATCCAACTGTATGAACAACACTTTACCTTTTTTCCAGAAAAGAGAGTGTGGAAGTTTTCTATTAAAGAAAAAAAAAAAAAATCCCTCTTAAAAAAAAAAATCCTATGTATTAAAAAGCCTACACTCTACTCCTTTCTGAAGAAAAAAACATACTGCTCTCAAATGAAGAAAAGGCTCATTTTTACCTTGTTCCCATCACGGTCACTGCAGAGACTGACTGCCCTGACCAAGAATATAGTCCCTGGACCATCCACATCAAGACCAGGCAACTCTCAAGAGCAAGGATGCCTCAGAGCCACATGGCCAGGGTCAAGGAGCCTGAACCACTGAGTAGCAGGTATTACTTCCCAGAAAATGCCCTTGCTTGGGAGAGGACACAGCATTTCATTTGCTACAGAAACCCAAGAATTCCTGGCAGGCAGAGCTCCATTTCCTGGCATTGCATAAGTCAGTCATGAGAACCAAAGGTCCAACATCAGCTGAGACAGCCCATCTACCAGGCACGGGAACCTGGGCAAGGGGGTAGACTTGTCAGCCTCTCTCTGAGAGAGAATATCTGCCAACACCCAGTAAACGCAAGGAAATGCTAAGATTTTAAACCTCTGTATCTCATAGGGATATCTCATAGTTTTTGTCCAAATAAGCAAAGGTATAATATTTGACCCTGTGGTCATGTACACTGCTAGAAGTATAAATTTGGATTAAAAAAAAAACTTTCTGAAAGTCAGTCTAGCAAGACAAATCAGATCAGGCAAATTTTTAAATCTGTCAATAAACAGACTCTGGTCTGGTTATTCCATTTCTAGAAATCTATCCTTTAAAAAAAATCCCAAATGCACAAAGATGTTGATCTTGGTATTCTTAAAGTAGAGGAAAATAGGCAACAAGCTAAATATTCAGCATCAGAACTGATGAGTCAATCAATAGCCTCATCATAAAAGATTACATGACCACTAAAATGTTTAGGAGTATTTGTTAACGGAACGGCAGTGCTCATGAGAGAAGAATGCAAAGCGGCATACACACGTTACAACTACTATGTGAAAAATGCAAAAAAACCCCACAAAAAAACGGCCGGACAGAAAACCTTATGCAATGCTAAGATGCTAAGAATGGTGAATTAGGAGTACTTGTTCTTGTCTCTTTGTGTATTTCTCTCTTTTCCAATGATTTCACAATTAGAATGCATCGTTTTAACTTTCGTAGTGAATAAAGCAATGTTTCAACCATGAATTTTGAAAATCAGAGAATGCATTGGCTTGAGGGATCGGACGAGCTTCCTGGAGAAGGTCGTATTTGAAATGAGAACTGGCAGACAGAGGGAGAGGGCATTCCCAGAGGAGGGCACAGCATAAGCGAAAGCAAGTGGGTAGGTTCCAGTATGAAAACACAGCACTCTGGCTTGGCTGGTAAATTACCAACAGAAAACACACATGCCCTCCTCCTCCCCCAGAGCAGACTCCACCCCTCAGTCAGGGCAGCGTTTCTTCAGACTTCTTTTCAGCAAGGTCCTCCTTGGTGAATGCTGGCTGGGGCTACCATCAAGATTAGCCGGAGCTTACAGGATGCAACCAACTAGCTGCCATGCTTGCTGTAGTCTGGCCACTTCCACAGTTGATGTAAGTTTTCGTTAGATCAAAGTAATGCCCTAGCATATTACGATATGAAACTTTAGAAACCAGTGTTTACAGTAAGCACACCCTCTGAATATCTGTGCTGGTGAAAATTTCCTACTGTTTAGTGCCAACTCTGAATCTGAGCACTCCTCGAGGCATATCCCAAAGGTCAACTGTCCCATCCAAGCGAAATGTCTAAATGCACAAAAACAGAGAGAGAAAGGAGGTCTTATTCTTTCTCCTAAGGGAAACATGGAGTGGTGAGGGAGTCAGGCAGGCAGAGAAAGAGGGTCTGTGTTTCTCTTTGCACACAGTAGGAGGGTAAACAGGAAAACACTGAAGGAAAAAAGGAGAGTTAAAGCAGAAAAACAGTCAAACATGGGTGTTGAAATGACAGTGGGCGAGAGGTGGGGGGACCGTGTTGGGAGCCAGATTGGGGACCAGTGAAAGGGGAGGAAAGGAAGTAGTGGGGCCCGTTACTGTCAAGGTCTGTGCCCTCTGCTGGCTTTTACTATGCACTATATGGGGAAGGCAGTCCTTTAAAGAACTAGGTAAGATGACCAATACAGGCACCTTCTGGACTTAGAAACACACCGAGAGAAGGAACACAAGTCAGCTGATGCCTCCTCCCAAGCAGCCTAAATGGACTTTTTAAAAAGCTGTTCTCGTCACACTGACTCTGGGGATGGCGTTAGCAAAGATTTTCTCATTACCATCTGAAATTAAGTGGCTGTCCCTATCAAAAAACACATGACTCATTTTAAGGACAGCAACCACCATTTACTGGATATCTATTATTTGGCAGACCTCTCCATGCACACAGGATCTCTAAGCTCATATACCCTGCGATACAAGCATGATTTCCCTCCCCAGTGTTACAAATGAAGTCCAGAAAAGCTGTGACATGCCCAAAAAGAAAATGCTGGAATCAATTTAAAACAGATCTGTCTGGCTCCAAAGCTGCCCTTTTCCTACCACATTACACCCAAAAAAGGGAGATCTCAGGTCATGTAGACCAACGTCCCTCCTAAAGCAGGAGTCTAATCTACCAGATCAATGACACAGGATATTCACAGACTGAAGCAAGAATGCAGCCAAGGGAGCCCGATTCTCCCAGGAGACCTTCCAGTGCCTGAGTCGCTCAACTCTGCCAAATCCAGAAAGGCGACAGAACACCATGGAGACAAGACACAGGATTTCCTAGACTCTACCCTTGAACCCAAAGGAGAAAGTATTCACACTGCTGGCTGCAGACTTCAACAGCTGCTCACACACTTTAGAAAAGACAGGCAACCAAGATCTGTGCCTTGCGCTATTCTAATCCAAGTCAGGGTGGAGCGTTTTGTCTGGGTTTTAATGCTCTTGCTACAGCAAAATGACAAATGCTTGACAACATAATTACAACTGCCAATCTTCCTAAAATAAAGTAAACTTGGAAGCATTCAGGGAGCAGAACTTAAATATTTCATAACCTCGCTCCTAATATTTGTGTCCCCCAACCAGGAGGCACTGTTAGAAAAGACCTGCAGTTCATCTGTTATATTGCCTATTTTTAAAATTTAGATTCAAGAATCTGTTTTTTTCAAAAAGGAGGGGTTTGGGGGACAGTTTTAAATGTAATTCCTAACAATCAGTTCCACCGCATTGCAGAATTTAATGGGGATGTATTTTCATTTCTACTTTTGCACCACTTGGGAGGAGGAGTCAGAATGTGCTAATGGAATTTTCACAAATACAAATCTCTGTAAGGGGCCCGCTTCCAAAGTGAGGAAAAGAAAAGACTAGCCAGGGACACGCAGGGTGTTTACCTATGATACAGACCCTAAGACAGGGTTACTAGGTCTGGTTGTAAGCTCCAATTCATCTACTACAAAACAGATAATAGTTAGATTATAGATCTAGGCCTAACAATTGTGGGTTTGGTTTAAATGTTTCCCTTAAGGAAACCAATGAAACAAAGTAGGGGCAGAGGTAGATTACTTCCCTCAATCCTACCTAAGTCTCTCTGCCCCTATTCCCCCCCCCCCCCCCCCCCCCCCCCCCACACACACACACTCCTGTGTAGACGTGTACCTGTGCACCCATACCTTCATTCACATTCTTCCTAGGCCTAGCAGCCGGGCATCGTCCCCGTCCAGACCCTGGAGCTCACAGCAGGGCTGTTCCCAGGTCTGCCCTGTTTGGCACCACAGACTGTACACTGTGCAACTCGGGGAATGCCATTCAGAGAGACTATGCTGTGACAGGCACACCCTAGAGGGATGCATCTTGGCAACCCTGGATGCTACTCCCCCTGTTCAAAATTTATAATCTTGGGTCTCTTTCCCTCCCATCTTTTGCCATTTCCAAAATGCAAAAGCTTAGCCCGGAATGTGATCAAGGGTAAAAAGGAGAGGCAGAGAGAACCACCCATACAAAGGTACTTCTCCTTACCTATTTCCTGCTGATAAGATAGGCTCCCAGGGCGCCTGGGTGGCTCAGTTGGTTAAGCGACTGCCTTCGGCTCAGGTCATGATCCCGGAGTCCCTGGATCGAGTCCCGCATCGGGCTCCCTGCTCGGCAGGGAGTCTGCTTCTCCCTCTGACCCTCCCCCCTCTCATGTGATCTCTCTCTCTCATTCTCTCTCTCTCAAATAAATAAATAAATAATCTTAAAAAAAAAAAAAAGATAGGCTCCCAAACCTGTAAGGTGATCAGTTAATTCTCGAAAGAAACAAACGTGCAATGCCTGCTACCTCACCATTGGACACAGCACCTGGTTAGGGCAAGAGCATGGAGTCACAGAGGCCTGGGACAGGAGAGCTCAACCATATAGCATCTAAGGAGATAACAGGGCACTGAAGGGCACCGTGACTTAAGATTGGTTGGAATTTTAGGTCCATTAATGTTTTCAGTTAGGGAAGTGACAGGTTGCATTCGAGTTTCAAAAGATCACGCAGGTAGAAGGAGGAGGACTATACGCAGGCAGAATAACCTGGAATGAGGCAGGTATAGAGAAACGAGAGGCCTGGGGGAGGAGCATTCTCCAAATTGGAAGGACAAAGAATCAATAGGACTCAGAGACTGTAGAGGATGCAACAAGGGTGGGGCTGGAATGGTCCTAGGTTTCTGGGGTAGCATCCTGGGTGAGTGGTATGGCCACTGAGATAGAAACAGGGGACACGTGGGAGAAAGGATAAGCTGTTTCAGGTACAGGATCTGAGACGTCGGCTGTCCTGGCAGAGATTTCTGTTACGCAACTGGATTAACAGAGGCTGGAGCTCAGCAGGGTATTCCTGGGCTAGAGACATAGATTTTGGAGACATGAGCATAAACACGATCACTGAAGATTTAGCCGTGGAGGAGATTCCCCAGGACCTTTCAGAGAATGAGGAGGGTAGAAAGTCCTCAACCAAACCGCGGAGACACCAACATCCAAGGTACAAAGGAGTGGTCTGGGAAGGTAATGGAGGAGGGGATGCTCCGCTGTGTGCTGGAAAAGAGAAAAGCAGGTGCAAGGTTATCTTCCTGAAGAGATGCTCCTTCCAAGTTAAACCGTGACATTAAAGCACGCTTCTAAGCCAAAAGACAAATCCATCTGAAACTTAAGTTCCACAGAGACATACGCGTTTTAAAAGTCTCTTAAAAAACTATCCATCTGTCTGCAGACTTTGGAGAAGTACCAGAAAAGAAAAAGAAGGAAAGCTGTAAAACATGGGAGCTGGGACGGGAGGGCAGGAGGGGACAGGGAAAGTAGGGGGCTGTGTTGACACACCCAGCTGCCATGATGAACTGCATCCCACCCATCAGCACTGCTGCTCCCTCCCTTCTCCCCAACCCAAACACCAGCCCTTGAAGGCTAATACTGCATAGACATTGTGACAGTCCCTAACCTTTAGTGCCTCACACACAAAACCTGGAAAAAAGCAACTCCTACTACCTCCTTTTACTGCCCACAGGATCTCTGATAAATCACGTAACTTCTTGACTTTGGTTTATGCATCTATAAAGTGGAGTGACAAGACTCACAGAGTTACTGTGGGGAACACAGGTAAGGTATACAACTACAACAATACCAGGTGCCAGGTAAGATCCAGCTATAATTGGTGGGTCTAGATGGCCCTTCTTCTAAGCTTCAAAGTACCAAAAGCTCTTTAGGTACAGGCTTCTCCTAGTTTCTGTACCCTTCACCTCATTAATTATAGTAATAGTGGTCAATTATCTTCATGTGAGCAGCATGCCCTTGGCTAAGAATATAATTCCTTCTGAAAAGTTTTAAAAAAGAAAACCAAACTCCATTCACATAATTTCTTACAAAGACCTTTCAAGAACTATAATCCTAAGGAAATAAAGAATACTTACACCAGATTCTTCCAATGAGGTCTACTAATGAAAATAAAATAGAGAAAATAAATATAAATTTTAAAATACTCAAAATAGTTCATGAACCAAAACTGACTTTTTGTTTTCTTTCATATGTATTCTAATTTCCTAGTAGATTTTCCCTTCCTAGTAATTTGTACATGGCAATGAGAAAATGGATTTGTGTGCCAGGAGCCTCTCCGTTTACCTGTGCGGGGACCCAGCACTCACACTTATGAAGCAGAATGCCACTGCATTCACCGAGCACCTCTGCAGGCTCTGTCTGGAGTCATCAGCTGCCAGACAGTCTGCCAAGCCCCTTCGGACCTCCCATCATGAACAGGCTGGGCCCCTGACTGCAACCCAGCGGAAGATGATAATTTGCACAGGACCCAAAGGCCACCAAGACAACCCAATGAGGCATACTGTTTTTTGAGCCACCATTCAGTTCTTAAGCTTACTTATCTGCTTCTGGATACCATGAGCTACATAGAAGGAGAAGGCCTTTACCTGTTAAAACCAGCCTGTAAAGACAGGAAGAAGTGTTTACTGCTTTAAATACACAGACATCAGCGCAAGGTTACATGGATCATGAAGAATCGGGCAAACTGACAGCACTACAGAAAACTAAAAAAACCCCAGGAACCAACACAGAAGAAATGGATATATATAAATTTCCTGACAAAGAATTCAAAATAATTGTCTTAAGGAAGCTCAGTGAGGTTCAAGAAAATACAAATAGCTCAACAAAATCAGGGGGAAAAATTCATGAACAAAATGAAAATTTCAACAAAAAGGAAAAGAATCAAACAGAAATTCTCAAACTGAAGAATACAACGAAAGAAAAGAGAAATACAAGAGAGACCGCAACACTATCAAGCAGAAGAAAGAATCTGTAAACTCAAAGACAGGTCATTTGAAATAATCTCGGAGAGAAAAAAAAGTGAAAAAGAGTGAAGAAAGCCTATAGGATTTATAGGATGCCAACAAGTGAATCAATATATGTGTTATGGGACCTGGAGAAGGAAAATAGGACAAACGAAAGAAGAAGAGAGTTTGTTTAAAGGAAAAATGGCTGAAAATCTCCCAGATCTTCCCAGGCTCCTCAGGCTCAAAAGTTCCCATATAGGATCAACCCAAAGATTACACTAAGACATATTATAATTAAATGATCAAAAGCCAAAGATAGACTATTTTTAAGGCAGCAAGAGAAAAAAAGACTTGTCACATATAAAGGAACCCCTATAAGGCTATAAGCAACTTTCTCAGCAGAAACTGTGCAAGCCAGGAGAGAGTGGGATGATATATTCAAAGTGCTGAAGAAAAAACTGCCAATTAAAAATAACATACCCAGCAAAGCTGTCCTCCAGAAATGAAGGAGAGATAAATACTTTCTCAGACAAACAAAAGCTAAGGGAGATTACCACCACCAGACCTGTCTCGCAAGATATGCTAAATGAAGCTCTTCAAGTTGAAATGAAAGAATACTAATTAGTAACACAAAAACATACAAAACATAAAACTTACTGGTAGAGGTGAAGTATTCTAAGTCAAACTTAGAATACTCCAATACCATAATGCTAGTAAGTAATTTTTAACTAGTGTAAAAAGTTAAACACAAAAATATTAAAAATAACTATAGTTACAATAGGTGTGGTAATGGATAAACAACATAAAAAGAAACGTGACATCAAAAGCACAAAATGTGTTGGTGGGAGGAGGAGAAGTGTAGTTTTTGTAGCAACTGCAGGTAAGTTTTTTGTTTTTTTTTTTTTTTTAAAGATTTTATTTATTTATTTGACAGAGAGAGACACAGCGAGAAAGGGAACACAAGCAGGGGGAGTGGGAGAGGGAGAAGCAGGCCTCCCGCGGAGCAGGGAGCCCGACGTGGGGCTCGATCCCAGGACACTGGGATCACGACCTGAGCCGAAGGCAGACGCTCAACAACTGAGCCACCCAGGCGCCCCACTGCAGGTAAGTTTATAGCTTACGCTATAAGGTGTTTCATGTGAGCCTCCTGACAACCACAATGCAAAATCCTACACTAGATACACAAAAGATTAAGAGAAATGATTCAGAGCATACCCCCAAAATCATCAAATCACAAAGGAAGACCATAAGAAAGGAGGAAAGGGACAAAAACTACCATGAAGTCAGAAAATGATGAACAAAATGGCAAGAGAAAGTTCTTACCTATCAATAACAACTTTAAATGTAAATGGATTAAATTCTCCAATCAAAAAACACAGAGTGGCTGAATAGATTTTGGAAAAAAAAAAGACCCAACTATATGCTGCATACAAGAGACTCACTTAAGCTTTGAAGGCACACATAGGCTCAAAGTAAAGGGATGGAAAAAGATATTCCATGCAAATGGTAACCAAAAGAGAGCAGGGGTGGCTATACTTATACAGACAAAAGATACTTTAAATCATAAACTGTCAAAAGAGACAAAGAAGGTCATCATATAAAGATAAAAGGGTCAATTCAACATGAAGCTATAACAACTATAAATATGCCTGCACCCAACATCAAAGCATGTAAATATATAAAGCTAACACTGATAGATCTGAAGGAGAAAACAGATAGCAATATAATAATACTCAGATAGCGATACAATAATACTCTCTATAATGGATAGATCACAGAGAGAGTATCAATAAAGAAACAGCAGAACTGAACAACACTATAGATCATATGGACCTAACAGGCATATACAGTACTTCCCACCAACAGCAGAAGAACAGACATTCTTCTCAAGTGCAGATGGAACATTCTGCAAGATAGATTCATGTTATTTCACAAAACAAGTCTCAACAAATTCAAGCAGAGAAAAATCATTTCAAGGTTAGATTTATCTTTTTTTTAAAGATTTTATTTATTTGTTTGACACAAAGAGAGAGAGAGAGAGCACAAGCAGGGGGAACTGCAGAGGAAGAGGGAGAAGCAGGATCCTCACGGAGCAGGGAGCCTGATGTGGGACTCGATCCCAGGACCCCAGGATCATGACCTGAGCCGAAGGCAGACGCTTAACCGACTGAGCCACCCAGGTGCCCCAAGGTTAGATTTAAATGTAAGACCTGAAACTGTAAAATTCCTAGAAGAAAATATAGGGGGAAGCTCCTTGATACTGGTCTTGGCAATTATTTTTTTTAATATGACAATAAGAGCACAGGCAACAAAAGCAAAAAGAAACAAGTGGGACTGTATTTTACTTAAAAAACTTCTGCACAGCAAAGAATCAATAAAATGAAAAGGCAACCTATGGAATGGCAAAAAAAATATTTGCAAACCATATTATCTAATCTGTAAAATATACAAGGAATAATTCCATAGCAAAGAAAGAAATAACCCAATTAAAAAATAGGCAAAGTATCTGAGTTGACATTTTTCCAAAGAACACATACTAACGGTCAACAAGTACATGAAAAGATGCTCAACATCACTAAAAGGACAGGAAATCAAAACCACAATGAGATGTCACCTCACACCTATTAGGATGGCTATTATCAAAAATACAAGAAATAACAACTGTTGGCGAGGGCGTGAAGAAAAGGGAACTGTTTTACACTGTTCGTGATAATATAAATTGGTGCACCTGTTATGGAAAACACTACAGAGGTTCCTCAAAAAATTAAAAATAGAACTACCATATCATACAGCAACCTCACTTCTGGGTAGAAATCCAAAAGAAATAAAATTGCTATCTTGAAGAGATATCTGAACCCTCATGTTCATTGCATTACTCACAACAGCTAAGGAAACAACCTAAGTGTCAATGGGTGAATGGATTTAAAAAAAAAAAGCTTATACATAAAAAATACTATCATCTTTAAAAAAGAAAGAAATTCAGCCATTTTCACAACAAAAATGAACCTGGAGGACATTATACTAAGCGAAACAAGCCAGACACGTAAATACTACATTATTTCAATTATATATGGAATCCAAAAAAGTCAAACTCACAAAAGCAGAGAATAGAATAATAGTTACCAAGGATTGGGAGAGGGGGGAAAAATGGGGAAATATTGTTCAAAGGGTACAAAAATTCAGTTACACATGATGTGTAAGGTCTGGACAGCTAATGTACAGCATGTGGACCTCCTTGGGTTGATTTTGTTGGGGGCTCTCCGTGCCTCCTGAATCTGAATGTCTGTTTCCTTGTCTAGATTAGGAAAGTTTTCAGCTATTATTTCCTCAAATAAATTTTCTGCCCCAATTTCTCTCTTCTCTTTCTGGGATCACTGTAATGCCAATGTTATTAAGCTTGATGATGTTGCTGAGTTCCCTTAACCTAGTCTCATTTTTTATTATCCTTTTTTTCTTCTTGCTGTTCAGCTAGATTGCTTTCAATTACTCTGTCTTCCAGCTTGCTGATCTGTTTTTCTGCTTCCTCTAGTCTATGATTTATTCTCTCTAGTGTGTTTTTAATTTCAGTTACTGAGTTCTTCATCTCTGATTGGTTCTTAAAAAACAGAGGTAGAAAACATAAAAAAGAACAATCAGAGATGAAATTTCTATCAGGAATATTGCTTTATCTCCATTTCATTTAGTTCTTTTGCTGTAATTTTGTCCGTTTTTTTTCATTTGGGACATAGTCCTCTCCTTATTTTGTCTAACCCTCCGCGTTTGTTTCTATGTATTAGGAAAGTCATTTATGTCTCTTGATCTTAAAAGTAGTGGCCTTATGGAGAAGAGGTCCTATAGTGCTCGACAGTGCAGTGTTCTTGCTTCACCAGAACCTGGCACTTTAGGAGTGTCTCCTATGTGTGCTGCATGCACCCTACTCCCGTGGTTGAGCCATGTTTGCCTTCAGTTCACTTAGTTAGAACAGCTCTCTATGCTTGTTGTGGTCTGTGTTTGGTCACTGCACTGTTAAGGGGTCAGTCTGGGGCCACACTGGGCTTGCAGTTCTGTCAGACCAGATGCCTGCCCTCAGCCCATTTGCCAGGGCTGCAGTCACGCTTAACTGCAGAGTGCTCTCACTGAGCTGTTCCCTGAAAGGCTTTCATTGGTGGGCAGGGCTGCAGTCAGACTAGGTGTCTGCCCCCAGTCCATCTCTTGGGGTTGCAGTGACTACAGGGCTCTCTCTTTGTGCTGCTCTCTGTGAAGTTTTTGTTGGTGTGTGGGGGTGGCAGTCAGATTGAACGTGTGACCCCAGCCCACTGCTGGGGCTGCAGTGGAACTGGTGTGTGGGGTTATCTTCTCTTCTCCCTGACAGGAGTCACTTTGGAGTGGTGTTGGCCACTGCTGGGACTGCTTGAAGAACGAGAAGCTTCTGGAGCTGCCTTGGAGAGACTCCTGCCTAGTGGGGCTGCTTGGATAGGGAAGTCTGCAGAATGTGGGGGCAGGACACATGGTGTTAGTTAGCAAGATATATGCTGGTCTTCTTGCAGGATGAGACATGGAGTTGCTTTGGAGGGACTCCTGCCAAGTGGGGCTAGTTGGATGGGGCAAGTCCATAGAACATGGGGGCAGGGCATGTTTTATTAGCAAGGTCTATGCAGGTGCTTACTGGTACTGCTTGAAGGATGAGATCTGACCAGGCTGCTTTGGTGGGACTTCTTTCAGGTAGGGTAGGCTGGACAGGGCAAATTCAAAGGACAACACAGGGTAGGACACATGGTGTTAACAAGCTATATGGAGAGTGTTCAAGCTGGTTCTTGCAGGTGTCTGGGTATTTAGCCCAGGCAGGGGGCGGGTGTGAGAAATGACTTCCGCCAGCTCTTTTATTCTTGGGAGAAAAGGCTCACTGACTATAAAAACTCACAAAGTTAAGCCCCTCTGGCTTTCAAAGCCAAATGCTATGGAGATTCATCTTCCCAGTGCAGTTTCCCTGTGTCGGGGGTACCTGGTGTGGGGTGTGCTCCTGTCCCTTCTCCGTACTCCAGGCTCCATGGTATTCCTCCCATTTATGGTTCGTCTCACTGGTTAGTTTGGCTCCTGACTGGCCAGGACCCTGTCCTTCTTACCATTTTTCAATGTGGCTTCTCTACGATTAATTGTGGAGCGTCTCTTCTTCCAGCCTTTGGTTCATTTTCTGGGTTAGTTACACCAGTGTGGCTGTTACTAGGTATATCTGTTGTAGAGGTGAACTTAGGATCCTCCTACTCTGCCATCTTCCCAGACTCCTTGGTAACCCCTTTAGTCTCACAGGAGTAGTATGACTCTTGTCCAGAAGGAAGTCTCCAAGGGCAGCCATTGCCCACAGACATGATCATGTGGCAGCCTGAGCAGCCACCACAGTGATGGCCCCTAACATCCAGCTCAGGTGACCAGTGTGCCCAGGTGTCGTAATTCTGAAGACCAATTCCTTTCCTTCAAGGAAGTGGAAAAAGCATCAAGTGCATCAAGTTACCTGTGGTCTCAATTCCGCTATTACAGAAACCTTCTCCCTATCTGTGATTTGTCCTCTTGGGCAACTCAGAAAAGTGGGAAATGAACCTCAACTTGCACAGGGGTGAGCACCATGTATTTTTTTACTCTTTCTACCAAGAACTCAAAGCATGAAACAGATGTAAGACTTATATTAATAGGGCGCCTGGGTGGCTCAGTTGGTTAAGCGACTGCCTTCGGCTCAGGTCATGATCCTGGAGTCCCGGGATCGAGTCCCGCATCGGGCTCCCAGCTCAGCAGGAGTCTGCTTCTCCCTCTGACCCTCCTCCCTCTCATGCTCTCTGTCTCTCATTCTCTCTCTGTCAAATAAATAAAAATAAAATCTTTAAAAAAAAAAAAAAAAAAGACTTATATTAATAAATCCTCACGTCAGCCCAGTGCAGTGAATTGTGGCACACACTCACTCATTCACTCACTCCACTGACCATCTCAGCAAGGCTTTGGACTGCACAAGTCAGTTTCCCACAGAATAACCTTGTAATGTGGTAATGGACTGTAAAAAACTTCACTGACAGTGATTTAGCTCCAATATTTATCTTAAGCAGTATTTTTTTCAACCTTGTGTTAGGCAAAATAATGCCTCTTCCTCCCCTCCAAAGATGTCCACAAACTAATGTCTGGAATCTGTATGTCACCTTACTTGGCAAAAAGACTTTGCAGATATGATTAAGTTAAGGATCTTGATGGGGCGCCTGGGTGGCTCAGTCGTTAAGCCTCTGCCTTTGGCTCAGGTCACGATCCCGAGGTCATGGGATTGAGCCCCATGTTCAGCTCCCTGCTCGGCGGGAAGCCTGCTTCTCCCTCTCCAACTCCCCCTGCTTGTGTTCCCTCTCTCGCTGTGTCTCTCTCTGTCAAATAAATAAATAAAATCTTAAAAAAAAAAAAAGTTAAGGATCTAGAGATGGAGAGATTATCCTGGCTAACTTGGGTAGGCACCTTGTATTCCCAAGAGCCTTTATAAGTGATAGAGGGAGACAGAAGTGAGAGAAACTTGAAGACGCTACTCTTTGAAGATGAAAGAAGGGACCAGCAGTCAAGGAATGGGGGCAGCCTTTAGAAACTGAAAAGGCAAGGAAACAGATTCTCCAGGAGAGCCTCCGGTAGGCATGCAACCCAGCAGTCCCCAAACTGGGAACCTTTAAGTGAGGCTGCTCCCTAACTTTAGTGAGTCCAATTTAAGACTTCTGACCTCCAAAACTTTAAGATAATAAGTTTGTGTTGTTTTAAGCCATTGAGTTTGAGCTAATTTGTGACAGCAGTAACAGAAAACTAATACAGACCTCATAGCAAGTTCTTTTTCCTTAGCACAATATCCTCACTCTCTTCTCCCAAAGGCTTACATTTATGGGGATCTGCCCCATACCCTCATCTCACTTCCATATGACCAATTTTCTTCATTTTCCAATCCATGAACCCCCTTCTAATTTTATAGCTTCGGGACTGACCCTAAATCAGCCATCTTAACGATAACCTCCTAGAACTCTCATACTCCTGACATACTACTATGGTCCCAGGGCCAATCCCAACTCTAGTAGCTACCTTCTCATTCCTCTGCTCCCTTGCCATTCAGAGGCAAGCCAGGACACTTGGCTGTATCCACAGGACTATGAGAAATGTTCATTTAAATCTCACCCATCAATGCTCTGCGATGCACAGGTATACAGCATCTGAGTGGCCCTTCCCACAATGGCTCTCTCAGACCTTTGCCATTACTTAAATTTCGGATCCTTTCCAACTCACCTTCTTGGATTACTTTAACAACAACAACAACAAGATATCTCACCACAGTTGCCCCACTAAACCTAAAATATATCTGCACCTTCCCCCCTGCTCACCTCCTCATTCCCCAACTCAAACCACATTCTCTTTCCTGAGGTAAACCTCTATATCCAAGCTCCTAATCTCATTACGCTCCCCCCCTTCCCCCACATCCGCTCAACTTTTCGGAACCAAGGTCCCCTAGGAGCTCAAGGTCTAATGGGTTCACAGACCACAAACAGGCAATTAAAATACCTGAGCTAGGAGGTCCTGGAAGCGGCTTGTCCAGGTTCGGCACTTAACTCATACCTGAGGGGACAAATAGCATAGTCTTCCTAGGCCACCTGATCCTCTTCAGCAATGGTGGGAGTTCAAATGGAAACGTAAGAGGGAAGGGAAACAAGCAGAGATCCTGTGGTGCCTTCAGGGACCTGCGGCAAACAGTTTAGTCTGGCTGGGCTGACTAAAGACTGTCATCTCATCATCTCATCAGAAACCCTGTGCATCTGTTAAAAAATAAAGATGCCTGGGGCCTGCCTAGAGACAATGTTCACAATCTGTTGATCCAGCCTACACAAAGAGTTAGGTTTCAAGTGGGTGATTTTCCCAGGGCCTCCCTCAACACTGAGGCGTTTCTCTTTCTACAGGTGAATCAACTGAGTCAATGAGAGCTTAAGTAATTTACTCAAAGACTCCCAGCCAATACACAAAGAGATGAGATTCTCCAACGCATAGTCATGTAATCATCTGTTATGGTCTGAATGTTCATGCCCCCTCAAAATTCATATGTTGAAACCCTACTGCCTGATGTGATGGTATTGGGAGCTGCGGCCTCTGGGAAGTGATTACCTCGCAAGGCCCTCATGAATGGGATTAGTGCTCTTATAAAAGAGATCCCACAGAGACCCCTTGCCCCTTCCACCAAGTGAGGACACAGCCAGAAGGTGCTTCACTATGAATCAGGAAGAGGGTCCTCACTAGGATTCAACCACGCTCACCCAAGCCCAAGCCTTGATCTTAGACTTCTCAGCCTCTGGAGCCATAAGAAATAAATTTCTGTTGTTTATACGAGTAGTTAGTATTTTGTGATAGCAGCCCAAACGGACTGAGGCACCATCCAAACAGATGTTGGCAAGTTTCACAAGATGAGATGAAGAATGTAATGTGAAATATAATTAGAATAAATATATAGGCCTCAATTTCAGTTTTTAAAATTATAAATTATAATAAACATCTCCACAACTGCTGTGAGGATTTGTGGGTTACCAGGAGCACATATTAAAAAGATTGAAGTGCCACTGAAAATTCAATGTGAAGCTCTTGGCTCATATTATCTGCATAAGACAAGGTCCACACTAGGGCTGTGACAGAGCCAGTCAGTCACACCTATAGAACAGAGTGTCCTTATTGTTCAAGTAAGTCACACTGGGGAAGAGATAGGAGGCAAGCCAAAGGCTTCATGAGAAAATATACTCACCACTGAACTCATTCCTTCTAAAGTAGTGCACCAACAACCCAGCTAAGCACAGCAGCATCTCTGATGACAGGATCACAGGAGAGTACAACACAAATACCACACAAATGGACAACAAAATGCCCTTGTAGATCTCACGAAGATGCAGTATGTCATAAAGCCTATGGAAGTGACAAAAGAATCTGGCAGCTAAGTCATTAGTAATGACCAAAGGAGAATGATATGAATAAAAAAGACCATGAGAAGCTACAGGTGGGAGTTTCGGGTGAAGGGTTGATTACTAGAGCACATAATTCTGAAGGAAAAAAAAGAAAAAAAACTTCACTATGATCATGTCTCTAACTTCCAATGTCAAGTGAAGACTATCCTATTATTCATCATAGATTTTTGTCAAGAAAATTAATCTCTCCCCACCCCCAAAATTGATTCATAATTATAAAAAATACTTAGATAAAATTAGCTTATTTTTGTAACCTGGGCTTTGTTTTTCCCCCCCACTATTAACGACAAAATTTTGGTCCTTGTTTTAAGTGGATTCGCTTTGACTTTTTCTAGGACCAATTATTTTCAGACAGTGAGAATTTCTTGCGCTTGACGGAGTTCCAGAGTTTTCAAAGGGCAGCTGTGAGGATGGTAAGATGATTCAAAACCACATCTTTGGAGGAAGAAGAGAATGAACCTTGAGAAGAACACAGTGGGGACTATAATAGCTGTATTCAAATACTGAAGGGTTGACACTGTGATTCTATTTCTCCTGAAAAGCCCAAGAATGCAGAACCAAAACCAGGTAAAAACAATGCAAACATGTCTCCTCAATATAACAGAAAACTTTAACAAATGAAATTGTCCAAAAAGTTGATGCATTGTTTTTGAGAGACAGTAAGTTTCCATCACTACAGGTGTTCAAACCAATTAGAGCTAAGTCCTAGTAGAGGTGCTCCATTCTTCAGAGTCCACAGCCAATCAATGACCTTCCCCTCTCCTACTATAGATGTACTCAGCTCCTTCACCCATGGTCATTACCCACTAATCTGTTTACTCATTCAAATATTTACTGAGTCCTATTCTGTGGCAGGTACTGTTCTAGGAGCTGGGGATATTTCAGGTAACAAAATGGAGCAAACCTCTGCCCCTATAATGTAAATTCCACCACATTTTAGAGGTAATAGATACAGAGAAGGGAGGGAATTGGTCTGAGCAAGGGGGCTGGGAGGGGAACTGGGCTGGAATTTTACACAGGGTGATCAAGATAGGCCTCAATGAGGGTGACATGTGGGAGGCCTCATCAAGAAGAGATGACAAACATGAGTTCTAGGAAAATTACTTGTCATCCTATGGCTAGATCAAGTGACCACTAGCCTAATCCATGACCTTCTAGAGTCACTTGCCCCCAGCTGGCCTTTATAGCTGCACACAAGACAAAAGAGGTCAAGGGCCAATTAGAGCCCCAAGCTGGCCCTCCTCACATACCTGGAGCCAGGTTTTCCCTACTGCAGAGCAAGTGCTTGCCCCTGAGTTCATTTATCACTGCCAAAGCTCATCCATCAGCACCCAGCCCCCCACGGAGCCTCTAGAGATAACAAACTCCCTGTCGTCTTCTTTTTCATTCACATTGCATGTTGCTCAGATTCCAAAAGCTCTACGAAGTGGGAGGGTTGAAAAGGTTTATTTCAGAGAACTGGCACCCAAGAGCTGCCACAATTGCTGGTATTCCAGGGCACAAGAAACATTTGGCAAGAAACAAAAAACACTCTTAAACATGACTTGGTTCTAATTTCAAGACTCCCAGGCACCAAAATACATAGGACTTTAGAAAAATACTCAGTAATCCTCTTATTTTCCTTAGTTTCAAAAGACAATGTTCACCATAGCACATACCCTCCCCAATGTCTATCACCCAGCCACCCCATCCTACAGGGGAGGGGGTTGGGGGGATGGGTTAGCCTGGTGATGGGTACTGAGGAGGGCACATTCTGCATGGAGCACTGGGTGTTATACGCAAACAATGAATCATGGAACACTACATCTAAAACTAATGATGTAATGTATGGTGATTAACATAACATAATAAAATAAAATAAAAAGAAATGAATGGATAATTGGAAGATTTTTCCATAAAACTGAAGTTATTCTATTAAAGTCTGTCCTTAAGTCAAAAAAAAAAAAAAAAAAAAAAGACAATGTTCACCTTCCAAACCTCTCTCTCTAGGAGAAGACCTCTCCTTTAGAAAAACCCTAGCCTAAGAAGGGTTGTTCTTTTGTGGGAACAACTTTGAAACACACGGAGCAGCCTCACTTAAAGGTTCCCAGTTTGGGGTTCCAGGGGAGAAACAGAAAGATACTGATGCCAGACCCTCCAATACAGTAACCCAGTAGAATTCGTGCCCCCCCCCCCCCCCACCAGTGAATGGATGCAACAGAACACCCAGCACTTGCACTGGGGAACGTTATACATATTTCTAGGCTCATTTCAGAGCCCGTAGAACAAATACTACTAAGCCTATTATAAAAGTGTCCACAACCTGACCTCCAGAAAGAGCCTGCAATGACAAAATCTGGAAAATGAGGCACTGTGATAAAAAGGCCCTGGGAGGCACATACCCTTAGGACATAATTACTCCCCAGGTTCAACGAAAGCACAATCAGATTTGAAACTTTTTTTTTTCTTCTGGTTTCTAAGGTGCTGTTGCAGCTCAGCAAAGGCCCCTGGGAATTACTTTATCAGGGCTACTAGGAGACAGCTTAGCACATTCAGTCTTCCTGGAGGCACTGTTCTCAGGGCAGAAGCATAGAACTTTAGAATTTTACTACCCAAAAAAGGCTTGGGGGGGTTCCCAAGTCTGTGACCACATTCATGACCTGGGTGCCTGGGACCTAAGCTTCTGGCAAAGTGACAGGGGAGTCAGGAAGATCAAGTAAGAGACCCTCCTCAGCTTCTCATGCAATTCGTAGGAAGCTCTTGGTTAATAGAAAGGAAAGGTCACCTCAGTAATGAGCTCCCAAGAAGCCTCCCTGGGGAAGGGTTGGTGCTTTCAACAGCCTGTTCCTACTTAAAGCCCTGTCCAGGCTGCAGGGTGAGCACACAACCAAGTTTCCTAGGACAGCCCTGTTGATGGATGCTTGCTGTGCGAGCCCAGTTATTAAGAGCTCCTGATTTCATTCTCCTAAGTGTCGTAGTTTGGATGCTAAATTATATGGGTCCCCTAAGGAAGTGTGACTGAGTTCTAGAGCATATTTTGCAGGTTTACCTGTTTCATGGAATACATACCTCTCCAAGTCCACCACTGGTTTCAGGACATACTCTGGGCAAATTCTTTCCACGTCTCTGTAGACCCAACCAGGAGAACAGCAGGGTGAGGTGGAGCCCAGCTGCCTGGGTTTGTATCTCAAGTCCCTCGCATTTAACAGCAGTGAGACCGTGGACAAGTTCTTTCTAACAGCTTCCATTTGAAATCAAAATGGCGATAAAAGTAATTGCTAAGAGAATATTCGTAATCAGTTAATATTTGTAAAGTGCTTAGAGCAGTGCCTGAAACAGGGTAAGCACTCTATAAATGTTTGACAAGTAAAAAACAAATATGTAGTCTTTATGTCTAATAGGTAAGTGAATTCCTATAAAGGGATGGTGAGCTTCTAGTTCCCCTCCCTACTCAAGGACTTCTTGCTGACATAAATAAAACCTCCCTGCCCGATCCTGGGTGGTGCTGGCTAGGAACAGAGTGCTGCGGGCTTGGAATGGAGTAACTGCTGCTAGGAGGTGCCCTTTTCCCAGACAGTATATAATCAACTACACTACAACCACAATTAAACCAGTTCAAGCAGAACAAAGAATCAGAGGCAACTCTCCTAGGTTGCAGTTGGCTGTCAGAGGTCACCAAATATCTCCGTCAGTACTTTTACGTGCTTAACGTGAAGAGAACTCTGCCTCCTCACATATTTGGCAACTGTGATTCACACTTAATGTATGTGATTCAGGACTTCAAGAGCGTCAAAGGTGCTCTGACAACAACCAATTTTAGATGAAATTCAGAGCAACCAATTTAAGATGAAAACATCTCAGTATCTATCTCATGTATAAAATTCCATGTGTTGAATTAAAAAAAAAAAAATCTCCTTAATTCTTCAGAGAGACACCTCTCCACCAGAGACAAAATAGGTGCTTAGGATAATCATCTCATAAAGTGGGCTACACCACACCATCCTATTGAAAACACAAATTACCAATCATCTAGATACCTGACTTTGGGAAAACATCAGCTTAGTCATTTCCTTTTCACTGTTGTCACCGTTTTGCCTCTGAGATCGTTTCAACCTTTCAGACATGATTTGAACACTCTATTAAGAGGATAAATTCTTATGCAACAGCTTCTTTGGAAAGAACTGAGTCCCTGAAGCGGTCTCAGCTACCTAACAGGGCACAGCACCACACACACTAAAGACCTGGGATAGGCACGACAATGGAATGCTAGATAATTTTATCAAGAGCTGATTTTAAAAGGTGGCTCAGAGCGGGCATTGCATGCCTAAGTACGGATGCTTTGGTTTTTAGCTAAACAGTCCTCTCAGACTCACTTCACCTTCGTTCTGTCTAGTGAGTCACAGAGGAGATGCGATTCCTAAGGTCTTAAAATTCTGAACAAATGCAAAGAATGCAAGTGCGGAGGCACCACACAAAAATATTAAATAAGAAGGCAGAGGGATATTAAGAACAAAAACAGGGGCGCCTGGGTGGCTCAGTCGGTTAACCATCAGCCTTCATTCAGCTCAGTTCATGATCCCAGGCTCCTGGGATCCAGCCCCCCATCGGGCTCCCTGCTCAAAGGGAAGTCTGCTTCTCCCTCTCCCTTTGCCCCTCCCCCCGCTCGTGCGCTTGCGCCTCTCTCTCTCTCTCTCTCTCTCTCTCTCCTCCAAATAAATAATCTTAAAAAAAAGAAAAGAAAAACAAAAAGTCGGCCTGGCGCAATAAGGTTTTCCATCAACCTTATTTTCGAGTGCTAAGAAGACGTTCCCATCCAACATTTCCTAATAATTATTTTTTAATCAACTAAGAAAACCAAGTCATTTCCAGCACAGATACTCAACTATGAAAGAGTTTTACGGCCCTCTAAAATAGAAGACAGAAAGGAGTGTAAGTATTCATCACCCATTTACTCCGATTTCATGAATTTAAAGCAAATTTCCTTCAAAATAATGAAGATGAGCAGGGAATCCGACAAACCCTAAGTCAGACTCCACACCCCAAAATCCTACTAGCTCACATTTTAAAGAACCCGCTTTAGCAAAAAGGGGGAACTCCCCCCCCCCCGCCACATCAGGGGGCGCAACTTTCCAGCCCCGGGCAGGGCGGGGTGGGGCGGGGTGGGGTGGGTTGGAGGGAGGGCAGGAGCGTTGCGTTCAACCCGGCGCTTCCACCCTCCATCGCTTCAACAAGTTCCCTCTCTAGGCTCCAGCAAATCACGCCCACCACCCAAACTCTCCGTGGAATTTTTCTCTCGAAACTGAAGACTGTGCGCTTCATTTTCACACGCAGGAATGTTTCCTCCCGCTCATTGCTGCTACTTCCCTGGCATTCCGTGACATTTTCCCACAACTACGAGTCCGCGCGTTCGCACCTCCACCCTCCAGCGGCCAACCCACTCCAACCTCAAACCGCACGCGGCCTGGATTCTGCGCCTGCGCCGCTCCCGGGACCACCGCCCCCCTCCCCCCCCGCGCGCATGACCCCCTCCCCACTCCCGTCCTCCTTGAGGGAACTTGGGGTACAACGCATAAAGGTCACTCCTCAGTCTTCCAGAGCCCGCCGCGAGAAGCGAGAGAAATAAGCAACCCCGGAGCGCGGGAGAAGGGGGGTGGGGAAGGGGAGGCGGTGTCGGGTGGGGATGGGAGGGGAGGGCAGAGGGGAACAGGGGGGAGGCCGGATGGGACCTTGTCACCAGGATCCCCACACAGTCAGCACCCGGACTTAGGTCCGCGAGGCTGGGGCTCTCCGCCGCTCGACCTTTCGGGTTCTCCCAGATGGTCTTTCGGGGGCGTCTCGGCACTGCACCCCGCTCAGCCCCCGGCATTGTTCGCGCTCCGCTAGCGCATCTGAGAGGCGCCGGGGGAAGCGCGGCCCGGGCCTCGGCCCCTACCTCCACGAGCAGCCCGAGCAGCAGCGCCGCCACCCTCCGGGGCAGGCGGCTCATGGCTCCGTGTCGTCTCCGGCTGTGCCCTGCTATCGAGTCGCGGGCGCGAGTCAGCAGCACGTCCCCAGTGGCGCGGGCGACAGGGCGGGGGTTTGGACCCCGCGCCAGCCGGATTTGGGGGCGCGGGGCGGCCGGCGGTGGCGAACCTTAGACGCGCCGCGCTGCCCTCGCTGCGCTCCGCCCCGCGCTCCGCCCCCGACTCGCGCGCGCTCCCGGCACGCCCGCTTGGGCTCGCGCCCGCGGGCACCGGGATCCCAGCCCAGGCGGGTACACTGCTGCTGGGCGCCCGGGTCCGCAACGCCTCGAGGCGCCCGCGGGGAGCGGGGATAGGGGTTGCAGGGCCAGGCGAGCGGGAGAGGAGCTATCGGGTGTCTTCTCCCTCGATGGAGACCGTCCTGTCACCCTCGAATAGACCCAGGAAGGTTTTGGAAAAGGAGCCAAGTCTTCGCGTGGTGAAGCTTGTTTCGGAGGGAGGTGGCTGTAGATCAACCTGTCGCTCCGTCTTGCATCCTGTGCTTCTGTGTTCTTCACTCTCCCTCCTATTCCTACAAACCGCGGGCGCCGGCAGCCGTGCCCCCCACCCACGTGTGACAGAAAGGACAGCCAAAGGGAGAGGGAGACGGACTGTGAATAGAAGGCTCCTTACACCTCACTTCTCATTAAGATGTCGGTGCTTTTTATGTCTGCATTCTTTTCCCCTGGTCCTGCCAGCCTGGACTCCACCGCAATAGGTCCCACGTTCAAGTCCACCCTCCCACTGCTGAGTTTGTGATGTCCTTGAACTCTGCTGAATCACCTTTCCACCTCCACTACCTAGCACCCACCATATTTATTTTTCACAACGTGGCTCAGATCTCAACTCATCAGTGCAGTTATTCAACAAGCATTTACTGAACTTGTAAGATGTACCAGACCCTGAGCCGGAGGGCCAGTATGTAGAGGTGGGCTTCTTGAAAACTTAATGCCGGAAGTTTAAAGGGATAGTCACTTACATGACTATGACACATCCAGGGTGCTGAGTGCGGAGACCAAGGGGTCAAGGGTAATAAAGGAGCATAAAGGACATAAACGATGACTGGAGGTAGAGGAGGGGTCGTGGAAATACGTATCACCTAACGCTAATCCCAGACACTTTCTAGCCTTCATCACATGTCCTCATCTGATGATTTTAAAATATGCACCACTCATGGTCCAAACCATGGGGGAGAAGGCTCAAAAGAGTGTGAAGACTGCTCCTAGAGCAGTTGCGTGTGCAGAAAGTGAAATCCGGGGTGATGTAACTGTAGGACCTAGGATGGTGATCCACTGTAAAGCACAAATTATTGCAGAAGCTGGGCCCATAGTGATTGCTCAAGGTAACCTCATAGAAAAACAGGTGCTTATCATAAATGCTCACCCTGATAATATCACCCCTGAGGCTGAAGATCCAGAACAGAAACCTACGATCATTGGCTGGCTGTTATTCCCAATCCATGAAAATGGGAGATAATAATGTTATCGAATCAAAAGCATATGGGGGCAGAAATGTAATATTGACAAGTGGGGCTTGCTGCAACCTGAATACGTTTGAAGTCATCCCTGAGAACACAGTGATCTATGGTGCAGACTGCCTTCATCAGGTACAGACTGGGCGACCACAGCGCCAGACACTACTGTTGGATTTCCTGATGAAAATCTTGCCAAACTACCACCACTTAGAGAAGACTATGAAAGGAAGCTCAATTCCAGTTAAGAACTAAGAACAATATATGGCATCAAGATAACAGTTTGTCTTTGACCACTATCTTTTGAAAGGGCCACAGTGTTCCTGCGCTCTTAGCAGTTTACAGAATACATGTTGACTTTATTTTGTAAAATGGAGTCAGAGGAAGGTAATGGATTTTTCACTGTAACTGTCTTTTGTAATTTATATAAAATACATTATTTTCCTATATCCTTGCTCCTTTTCTGAGAATTTACAGGTTTAGTTTATTTTTCTTTTGTCATATAAAATGTTGGCCATGGATTTTAGTTGTATAAAGGACTCCCCATGATAAGAAAGGGCATATTGTTATTATATTCTAGCATATATTGTACTAAATAAAAATGCTAATGATAAGACTTGTAGTGAACATAATTTTAATCGATTTTTCTATTTCTGTTAACTTTCCCAAAATAGATCTTTCCATTTTTATTGCATGACATCTATATTAAAGCTACTGTGTTCATCGTCTCCTTTTGCGGCTTTGGAGCTGTTTAAAATTTCGGGTGAAATTTCAGCAGCTCTTGAATTAATTTGACTTAATTTTGTTTCCAAAAAAATTCTTTTAATTTTCATTTTAGTAAAACAGAAATAATTAGGGGAAGTTGTATTCAGTAGCGTACAAAATCAGTAAGAATGATCTCTGATAAAAATGACAAGTAAATGAACATTGAGAGGATAACAAAACTAAAAGAAATCTTGATATATTTATAAACTTATGCCATGATTTTGGCATACTACTAGTGACTGTTGATGTTGTTGTAATTTATCTAATTACATAATGGCAATATATTTAAGATTTTATTATAATTCTAAATTTTAATAATTCAAGTGTGTACATTTGATGGAACATTTTAACTCTTGAATCAATAGCTGTTGATTAATACTAAGACATTAAATACTAAAATACTTTCTCTTGAAATTAATTGATTAATTAAAATAAAATAATAAAATAAAATATGCACCACTGGACTGTACCTGTTAGAACCAGAACTTGCAAGAAAATCAGGCAGGATGACTGTGGGCTTCAGTGTCATGGTAAGGGCACCATCAGACAAGCCCATCAAGGGTCTCTGGACTCTCCTAACTTTGACTTACACTTTACAATTAGGGCATTTTACTACTCTTTTCAGTGCAGAAGTTAACTTAGAGAAAACTAAGCTGCAAGCCTTGTTATAGGGCAGAGGTGCAAAAAATTTTTTCTCCAATGGCAATGTAAGTCCTATAAAAATACAAATGACCTCTGCTAGGGTCAGAACCTTAGCCAATTTTGTGTCTAATTTAGGAATCTCACCCCAAGAGCTGTCCCTTCCTCCCCTTTGCTTCTTCGGCTGTATACACACCAGTTGCCTGCCTTCTCCTTTGAAGCAGCTTCATATCCGACCAGTTCCTTCATTAATAGAACCCTGACATGTGTATACTATGTACTGGCATGTATTGATATGTATGTGAATTACATTTCTATTCCATTTTGAACATTATGCTGATGCCTCTCTCCTGGTTCTGTATCTCCACTAAGAAGGTTGTTTTGCTGAGTTTAACTTCTTATAATTTATATAAATTTCCTTCAAAACACAGAGCTAAAACTTTGTGATGCTTTCTTCTCAGTCTGATATCTCTTTTGTGTGCCCTCTGCCTGGTCCTAGATGATGAGTGGCTGCTTGGCATGAGTGGGTAACAAGATGAGGGCTGGCCTGCCAGGCTGTTGCCCTGAATACAAATCATAAGGGCACACAAAGGCTCTGAAAAAGTATCAAGATGGAGAAAACTCTACTACAACAACTCTCAGGTAGGATATGACTTGGGGTTGGAGAAGAAATTCTCTGATCTGTTGTTTAGGGCAGGACTAGACATGCCCCAGGCCTGCTCACCTGCCTCTGATGAGGGAAGACCCAAGAACCTGGGCTTTTGTGTTGTCAAAGGAAGCAAATACAGGAGGGACTAGGCTTTGACCTGTAGTCCCCTTGCAAATCTCAACTCTCCTCACATGGAGTGTGCATGAATGATGGACATGTATTTCATTTATTCCACAAATGTTTATCTACACCTTCTTTCAGCCAGGCACTCTTGTGGACATTGGGAATAATAGCAATAAAAAAACAATAGACATAATAGCTGCCCTCTGGATTGAAGTGTAGACTTTAATCCAGTGAGGGGCAAGGGATAATTAGAAATAAATAAATAAATGTGTGTATGTCAAATTATAAGTTCCAGGAAGAAAAATAAATGACATGAAACATTTAGGAGGTATGGCAGGTATCATTGAAAAGAAGAGTGTCAGGCCAGGCCTCTATGGCAAATTGCCAGGAGCAGAGACCTAAAGAGAGGGAAGAGAACTGAATATGACTATTAATCAAAGGCCCTAAGGCAGGAACAGCTGGGGCCTGGGGAGCTTTCAGACAGAATCAGTGGGACGAGGCCCTGTGGTCCTCTAAATGTGGTGGAACTTGAATTCAAAGACAAAATGGGACCCAGATTGGTAGTCCATTATAAGAATTTGAGGTTTAGTTCTGAAAGAAATGTGATGTTTGAGGATTTTGAGTTGGAAAGTAACATGATCTGGCCTGTGCTTTAAAAGGATCACCCCCTTTTCCGTGTTGAAAACAGACTGCAGCACAGTGGAGAAAGACTAAGGGAAGGGCAGAGACTAGAAGAACAGTGAGGAAACTGACAAAATAGTCCAGGCAAGAGGTGGGATGACTTATAATAGGAATGGAAGCGGAGAGAAGTACTTGGATTCTGGCTATAGCTTGACCCTGATGATGGGTATAGCTGTTCTAATAAAAAAAAGATGACAACAAATCTTTAGGGAGTTGTTCAGTACAACACATCTATAGGATACTGACTGAAAAGTTAACAGGGGTCAGATTTAGGAGTCCTGTTCTAGGTGAATTGCAAGAAAGTTGTGACCCATTCATGTACACAAAATTATAAGCTCAGCAAACAGCTTAATAATAAAAATGAGGTATGTCTATCTAGACAAGATTGGAGAGGTTTATCTTAAATACCCTCCAAAATGTGTGTGTGAGGAGGGATGATGATGATAATGATTATGATGATGAGTGTGTATTAGAAAATTGACAAGGATGCTAAAAAGTTTTCTGGTGAATCAGTTAACAGCACAAATTTGTAAACCAGATGAAAAAAAAAAAAAAACAAAAACCTTCTTATCTCCCATTTATTCTCCTAAAATCCATTGTCTTTTTTAAAGAAACCTCTTTGTTCTTCCCACAGAAGTTCTTTCCCCAACTCCCTTTCACCTATTAAGTATATAAAACTCTAACATTAACCATTTAGTAAGCTAGCTACACATTTTGTTAGTTCTTCTATGTAAGAATAAATCTTTTTTTTCTCATGTTAACCTGCTACTTCAGTTTAATTTGCAGGTCCTCAGTGAATTAAGCTAAGAAGGTAGAGGAAAAGTTTTACTTCCCTGACATGGCTGATGTAAGAGAATAAGTGAATGAAAAATTGACGAGACTGGATGAGAAATAGAATGGTTTGGAGATAAAGATTTAGTCAATAACCATAGATTTTAATAATCAGATTTTTAAAAACAAAACAGTGGTGGTAACTTTGACACCCCATAGATTGGCTTTACAAAACTGACCCTACAGTTCTTCAAAAAAAAAAAAAAGAATTTCCTACTAGATGTGAACAGATCACAATTCCACATAGTATGCCTTTTCTTTATATTTTTTGTGTCTATTTTTATTTTTTAAAGTTTATTTTAATTCCAGTATAGTTAACATACAGTGTTCTATTAGTTTCAGGTGTACAATACAGTAATTTAACAATATAGTAACTTAACAATTCTCCACATTATTCAGTGCTCATCATGAAAAATCTACTCTTTAATCCTTATTACCCATTTCACACATTCCCCCCCACCCACTTCCCCTCTGGTAACATCAGTTTGCTTTCTATAGTTAAGAGCCTGTTTCTTGGTTTGTCTTCTCTTTTTTTCTTATGCTCATTTGTTTTGTTTCTTAAATTCCACTTATGAGTGAGATCATATGGTATTTGTTTTTCTCTGACATATTTTGCTCAGCATTATATCCAGCTCTATCCATGTTGTTGTTGCAAATGGCAAGATTTCATTCTTTTTTGTGGCTGAATAATATTCCATTGTATATATGGAATATATATATATCCACTGCTTCTTTATCCATTCAGCAATGGACACTTGGGCTGCTTCCATAATTTGGCTATTGTAAATAATGTTGCAGGGGCACTTGGGTGGCTCAGCCAGTTAAGTGTCTGCCTTCGCTCAGGTTATACCAGGGTCCTGGGATCAAGCCCCAGGTCGGGCTCCTGCTCAGCGGGGAGCCTACTTCTCCCTCTCCCTCTGCCTGCCGCTCCCCCTGCTTGTGTTCCCTCTCTCTCTTTCTCTCCCTCTCTGTCAAATAAATAAATAAAATCTTTAAAAAACAAACAAAAAAATAATGCTGCAGTAAACATAGGGATGCATGTACCCCTTTGAATTAGTGTTTTTGTATTTTGGGGGTAAATACTCAGTGGTGAATTCCTGGATTTGGGGTAGTTCTAATTTTAATTTTTTTTGAGGAACCTGCATACTGTTTTCTACAGTGGCTGCACCAATTTGCATTCCCACCTATTTCTTTACATCCTCACCAACACTTGTTGTTCCTTGTGTTGTTTATTTTAGCCATTCTGACAGGTGTGGGCTGATATCTCATCGCAGTTTTGATTTGCATTTCCTTTAAATTAAAGCAACATCATTTGTTAAATACTAAGGGCAAGGGAGGAAATTGCAGTAATTGGACATATATTATGCTATGCCTACCTTTTGAATACAATATAGAATTTAATTTTTTAACAGGTGTGGAAAGCGGATAGCATTATGCCTTTTTCACAGATCAGTTACTCCCATTCGGAGACAAAAAGTAACCTTCCCAAACCTGTCAACTAGCATAAGGTGACACTAGGCCTGAACTTTATCTGGCTCCAAAGCCTATACATCCTTTTTACACTAAAGGAAAAGTTCCTTTAAGAGCAGTGTTTCAAACCACTCATGCCCCAAAGCCTATACATCCTTTTTACACTAAAGGAAAAGTTCCTTTAAGAGCAGTGTTTCAAACCACTCATGCCCCAAAGCCTATACATCCTTTTTACACTACAGGAAAAGTTCCTTTAAGAGCAGTGTTTCAAACCACTCATTAAATCCTCAGTAACTGTAGAACTGCAGAGAAGCCCTTTTAATAAGAAAAACAAGCATCTTAGATTCTTACTTTGTTTCATTGTTTGAGGATGATCTTAAATTATCTTGATCCAATGAACCAAAAGGGAGAATTAAAGCCATACTCTCACTTGATTTGTTTGCTACTAAAAGCTTTTCTTAAAAGCTACTCGAGTAATAACTAGAAGTAAGGTACATTAGGACTCTGGTTTTGCTTCATGAGTAAATGTCCTTGGATTCATGTTTGGCACCAAAGGCCTGACACATGTTTTACAATGACCAGACAAGCTGGTACCTCCGAGTACCAGGCAAGAACAGATCATATCCCTAAAAAGCGGGGGAGGGCGGGCAACCCTGTTGGGACCCCTCTCACTCCTGAGAGTTTTTTCTGTATCTTCACTTAATAAACTTCTATTGCTTTACTCACTCTTTCATAGATTTGATCTAACACAAAATTGACACATCTTCTTGTAAACTTAACTTCCCTCATTGCCTGCCTCAAAACTAAGCTGTGTACTTTGAGTACATACATATGTCAGATTCATTTTTGTGTCCCTAAAAATTGGTACAATGTCAAAGACAACAGTAAGCATTAAATAAGTATTTAAGGAAGGAAGAATATGTTAGAGAAGTTAAAGGAAGAAAGGTGGTTAGGAGTATCAAGTTTGTGCTATAAATGTGAGTTTTTAAGTCCTGTTAAATCCCCTCCTGGAGATGTCCTTTTGCTAAATTTTGCAATCTTAGTGAAATGTCTACATTATTATTCTGAGTCAAAGTTTAAAGTATTGGGGAAGTTTTAGTTGTCAGAACCTTTGAAACAATTTAGCAAATAAAATCCACCTCAATAATCCACTAAAAGTTGTGCTAAGCATAACCTAAGCTTAAGCCTAAGCATAGCCTTGCTTATTCCATTGTCCTCTAGAAATCCCCTTGACCACGTTTCAAAGCCCAGGTCTGCACAAAGGGTTGCTGGGTGAGCTGTGCACATTCAGCCAAGTGATCTTTGGCTGCTTGCCTTGATTTGATAGTTCCTGATTTATATCTGCTCTGTCCTGTCAGTTCCTTAATGCTATTTTCCTCCTGTCTCCCCCAAATAACCATAAAGTCACTATGTTGAGGGCCACTGATTTTCTGCTTAAGCAAACTCTCCTGATTAAGATCATATAACTTCAAGACAGTGTCTATCTCTTAATGCCTTAGAGAAGAGACAAATGGTAGAGAATAGCTCTGAGAAAATTCAGACAACCCTTAGCCTTGTACATTTTGTTCTCATGTTATATAGTACACACTAGGAAGAGCCAATGCAAATGATTGCATGATTGAGGCATTAGTCAATGTCTAAGCAGGAAGAAGCTTAGTATAAAGCAATAGGGAGAGTTGAGGACTATGGCCAAATTAAAAAGTAGGTGTCTAACAAAAAGGTTCATTCAATTACTTTTAGAACATTGAACTGGCTATATAAATCATATTTACAATTACTGCGGGCTATGTTCAGTTTGTGACCCTTGGTCTGTAATATAAAGTTCGGCCTAAATAAATCCTAACTATGAAGGGAAATTTGGAATATCTTCCTACCAAATTCACACCATACATCCCAATTCTTGACTCTTAAGGCATCGTTCAAGTCTTACCTTTATCCAGTGTGTTTTAGGCCTAGCCTACCTGACACAGTTGGCACTCAACCATTATTAATTAAACAATTGAAAGAATCGCAAGTTCTCATTATTAGGTTACTAAAGCACTTGCCAAGTAAGTATACAATAATTTAGCCCCTAACTACAGATATTACTCTACTTCAGTGTTCATCAATCTTAAGCATTATATGAACCTTTTTAAAAAGAAAAAGTTCTCAGCATCCAGAATCTCGTAGGGGTTGTGAGAGAATCCAAGAGATAATCCCACCATATCAGTTCTCCTCTGCTTCCATAAAAATAAATCCATACTTTTTAGAATAATGAAGATTATACTTTTTAGTCTCCCTTGTGCTAGGTATTTGCAGGTAACCCACAGGAAGAATTTTTTCGGGTTGCTGTAACAAAATACCACAGACTGGGTGGCTTTAACAATAGAAATATATTTCCACATAGTTTTGAGGACTAGAAATTCAAGATCAAGGTGTCAACAGGGTTGGTTTTCTCTGAGGATTCTCTCCTTAGTTTGCAGATAGCTGCCGTCTTAATTATTGCCTCTTCATGTGATTGACCTTTGTGCATGTGGCCCTGGTGTGCCTCTCTGTGTAAAAATTTCATCTTATGAGATCACCAGTCAGTCTGAATTCTAATGGCCCACACCAGTGGCCTCATTTAATTGAATCAACTCTTTAAAGGCCCTATCTCACACTCTGCGGTAGAGGTGTTGAGAACTTCAACATATGAATGGGGGGGGGGGGTAAAATTCAGCTCATTATATCCCACCCATTGGCCCCCCAAAATTCATGTCTTTCTCACATGCAAAATACATTCACTTCCATCCCAACAGCCCCCCAGATCTTAACCCATTCCAGGATAAACGTTAAGTCTCAAATCTCATCTAAACATCATCTAACTCGGGTGTGGGTTAAGAGTGAAAACGTGATTCATCGTCAGGTAAAATTTCTTTCTAGCTGTAGACTTGAGAAACCAGACACCTTATCTGTTCCCAAAATACAATGGTGGGACAGGCATAGGATAGATAGTCCCATTCCAAAAGGGAGAAATGGGAGAGATGGGTGACACGTTCTAAGCAAGTTCAAATCCTAGCAGGGCAAACTCTTTATATTTTAAGGCTTGAGAATAATTCTCTTTAGCTCAATGTTCTGTCCTCTGGGTAGTCCTGTCCTAATTTGGGTCCATTTCTGGGGGGCAGAATTGCCTCCTCAGCCCTGGGTTGCAACTCCTCAACTAAGGCCTTGGGTAGTGGCAATCCGGCCCACTGAAACCTAGGTGGTGGCCCCACCCTCTGGAACTGAAGAGGAGAAATATTTCCAGCATCAGAGTCATCCGTCCATTCTCTTGAAGGATAATGCATGTTCACAGCCAGATAGTTATCCGTATTGCAAACAATGAGAAAGTGTGTTCTAGAGAGAACCCCAACAGTGGTCAGACAATCACTCCATAAAGAAACTACCAGGTGTGACTCATGGATTTAATCAGCCATCTCAGCAGTAGCCTGGGATAGAAATGGGGTTAAACCAGCAGAAACATTGCCATATTGAACTAAAGGGACAGAAATGAGATAAAATAAAGGAAGGCTGTTGGACTTCTGGAATTCTTCAGGATGGGACAATAGAGCTATCTGGCTATGAGCATGTAACTATATATCTAAGTTTGTCATTCATGATTTCTCCTTTCCACAAAACACTAGAACACATTCAGCCAAGTTCTCTGCCACACTTTATGTTAAGGATCATTTCTCCTCCAGTGTCTAATAACATGTTCTTCCTTTCCGTATGAAGCCTCCCTAGGAGGAACTTCAATGTCCATATTTCTACCAACAATCTTTTCAAGGCAATCCAGGGCTTATCTAACATACACCTCAAAACTCCTCCAGCCTTTATCCATTATTCAGTTCCAAAGCCACTTCCAAATCTTTAGGTTTGTTGTTCCAACAGCAGCACTATTTGCATTAGTTCACTAGGGCTGCTATAACAAAGTTATCACAGACTTTGTGGTTATAACAACAGAAATTTATTTTCTAACAATTCTGGAGGCTGGAAGTCAGCCTCAGATCAGAGTGCTGGCAGGATTGGTTTCACTGAGGCCTCCCTCTTTGCTGCCTTTTCACGTGGTTGTCTCTCTGTGCCCTGATGTCTCTTTGTGTGTCCAAATTCTCTCTTCTTCTTCTTTTTTCCATTCAAATTCAATTAGCCAACATACCTAACATCATTAGTTTCAGATGTAGTGTTCAATGATTCATCGTTTGGGTAATAACACCCAATGCTCATCACATCACATGCCCTCCTACATATAAGTGAAACCATATGATAATTGTCTTTCTCTGATTGACTTATATCACTTCACATAATCCCCTCCTGTTCCATCCACATTGATGTAAATGGTAGGTATTCACCCTTTCTGATAGCCGAGTTATATTCCATTGTATATATGAACCACATCTTCTTTATCCATTTGTTGTTGAAGGACATCTGGGCTCTTTCCACAGTTTGGCTATTGTGGACATTGCTGCTATGGACATTGGGGTGCAGGTGCCCCTTCTTTTCACCACATCTGTGGCTTTGGGGTAAATACCCAGTAGTGTAATTGCTGGGTCGTAGGGTAGCTCTAATTTTAACTTCTTAAGGAACTTCCATACTGTTTTCCAGAGCGGCTGTACCTGCTTGCAAAACACTCTCTCTAAAGGCCAGGGAAACAAGCAAAGATGAACTATTGGCACCTCATCAAGATCAACAAAACTACAGGGCAACCTACGGAATGGGAGAAGATATTTGCAGATGACGTATCAGAAAAAGGGCTGGTATCCAAGATCTACAAGTTCTCTCTTCTTATGAGACACCAACCAGATTGGATTCTAACGGCCTCATTTTAACCTAATCATCTCTTTAAGGGCTTTATTTCCAAATACAGTGTTAATCTGAGGTACTCAAAGTTAGGGTTTGAACATATGAATTTCCACATGGGGGAAACACAAAGCCATAACACACACCAGTGGAATGTAAGCATCCAGGAATCTTCCTTCCCTGAAGCACCACGTTCTGGTGAAGAGGGGACATTGCACTACAGGACTTCTTCATAAGGCCACTGCTTAAGAGCCGGAGATGTAGCTGACTTTCCTAACATACAGAAACAGACACAGAGAGTTAGACAAAATGAGGAAGCAGACAGATAAGTCTCAAATAAACATCGGGTGTTATACACAACTGATTAATTGTTGAACACTCCATCTGAAACTAATGATGTACTATGTGTGGCTAATTGAATTTAAATTAAAAAAAGGGTTTCCCAGATAAACAAAAGCTAAAGGAGTTCACCACCATTAAACCAGCCTTACAGTAAATGTTAAAGAGATTCTCTGAGTGGAAAGGAAAGACCATAAACAGGGGTAAAAAAAAAAAGGCAGAAAGCACAAAAGCAGTAAAATTAAGTATATCTATAAAAAGAAATCAAGGGATTCACAAAATAAAAGGATGTAAAGTGTAACACCATATGCCAAAAACGTGGCGGGGGGGAAGGAGTAAAGAATGGGTTGAAATTTAGTGACCATCAACTCAATATAGATTGCCACATGCAAAAGATGTTACATACAAACCTAATGGAACTGCAAATCAAAAACTGGTACTAGATGTGCAAAAAGTAAAGTGAAAGGAATTCAAGTATATCACTAAAGAGCGCCGACAAACCATTAAAGGAGAGAGCAAGAAAAGAAAGGAACAGAGAACTATAAAAACAAAAATAAAAGTAACAAAATGGCAATAAATACATACCTATCAATAGTTACTTTGAATGTAAATGGATTGAACATTCCAATCAAAGGAAATAGGGTGATAGAATGGATAAAAACAAGACCCATCTATATGCTGCCTACAAAAGACTCATTTCAGACCTAGAGACCCATGCAGACTGAAAGTGAAAGGAAGGAAAAGCATTTATCATGCAAATGGAAGTGGTAAGTAAACCAAAGTAGCAATACTTAGATTGTTCAAGGTAGACTTTAAAACAAAGACTGTAACAAGAGACAAAGAAGGACACTATATAATCATAAAGGGAACAATCCAACAAGAAGATATAATTGTAAATATTTATGCACCCAACATGGGAGCATCCAAATACATAAAGCAGCTAAATAGCACAAAGGAAGTAATTGAAAGTAATACAATGATAGTAGGGGACCATCACACCCCACTTACATCAATGGACAGAATATCCAAACAGAAAGTCAACAAGAAAACAGTGGCTTAGGTTTTTATTTTAATTTTTAAATTTTTTTTTCTGGAGAGAAGCTTTTATTTTATTATGTTCTAAAGTTATGCTTAAACGTTATTCAGTTGGGTCTCTTTTTATACATCAAGAAAAAGGATCCTTCGATGTAGTATGCAATGAGATAGTGGACATGTATGGAAAATGATTTCGGTCCTTACACAGAATTATATACACAGAGGGGAAAGCACGGTGATTATCAGTGAATTCATAGAAGTGTTGTGGCAAAAGTGCCAGCAGGGGGCGCCTGGGTGGCTCAGTTGGTTGGGCGACTGCCTTCGGTTCAGGTCATGATCCTGGAGTCCCGCATCGGGCTCCCTGCTCGGCGGGGGGTCTGCTTCTCCCTCTGACTTTCTCCCCTCTCGTGCTCTCTGTCTATCATTCTCTCTCTCAAATAAATAAACAAAATCTTTTAAAAAAAAAAGTGCCGGCAGACATTCCTTCAATCTGCCTCCCTTTTATTTTTTTCTTTTTTTAAATTTAAATTCAATGAGCCAACACATACTACATTATTCGTTTGTGAGGTAGTGTTCAATATTTCATCAGTGGCCTGTAACACCCAGTGATCATCACATCACATGCCCTCCTTAATGCCCATCACCCAGTTGTCCCATCCCCCCATCCCACCCACCTCCTTTCCATAACCCTCAGTTTGTTTCCTACAATCCAGAGTCTCTCATGATTTGTCTCCCTTTCTGATTTCTTCCCATTCAGTTTTCCCTTCCTTGCCCTATGATACTCTGCACTGTTTCTTATGTTCCACCTGAGTGAAACCATATAATAATTGTCTTTCTGTGATTTATTTCACTTAGCATAATCCCCTCCAGTTCCATCCATGTTGATGCAAATTGTAGGTATTCATCCTTTCTGATGGTGAGTAATATTCCATTGTATATATGAACCACATCTTCTTTATCCATTCGTCTGTTGAAGGACAACTTGGCTCCTTCAGAGTTTGGCTATTTGTGGACATTGCCGCTATGAACACTGGGGGGGGGGGGCGTTCAGGTGCCCCTTATTTTCACTACATCTGTATCTTTGGCATAAATACCCAGTAGTGCAATTGTTGGGTCATAGAGTAGCTCTATTTTTAACATCTTGTGGAAACTCCATACTGTTTTCCAGAGTAGCTGTACCAGCTTGCATTCCCACCAACAGTGTAAGACGGTTCCCCTTTTTCCTCATCCTCGCCAACATTTGTTGTTTCCTATCATGTTAATTTTAGCCATTCTAACTGATGTAAAGTGGTAACTTATTGACGTTTTGATTTCTATTTCTCTGATGACAAGTGATGTGGAGCATTTTTTCATGTGTCTGTTGGCCATTTGTATGTCTTCTTTGGAGAAATGTCTGTGCATGTCTTCTGCCCATTTCTTGACTGGATTCTTTGTTTTTTGGGTGTTGAGTTGATAAGATCTTTATGGATCTTGGATACCAGCTCTTTATCTGATATGACATTTGCAACTATCTTCTCCCATTCCATAGGTTACCTTTTAGATTTGTTGACTGTTTCCTTTGCTGTGCAGAAGCTTTTTATCTTGATGAAGTACCAATAGTAAATTTTTGCTTTTCTTTCCTTTGCCTTTGGAGACATGTCTAGTAAGAAGTTGCTGTGGCCAAGGTTGAATATGTTGCTTCTTGTGTTCTCCTTGAGGATTTTGATGGATTCCTGTCCCCCATTTAGGTCTTTCATCCATTTGAGTTTGTCTTTGTGTATGGTGTAAGAAAATGGTCCAGTTTCATTCTTCTGCATGTGGCTGTCCCATTTTCCCAGCACCATTTCTTGAAGAGACTGTCTTCTTTCCATTGGATATTCTTTCCTGCTTTGTCAAAGATTAGTTGACCATAGAGTTGAGGGTCCATTTCTAGGCTCTCTACCCTGTTCCATTGATTTATGTGTCTGTTTTTGTGCCAGTACCAGGCTGTCTTGCTAATCAGAGCTTTGTAATAGAGTTTTGAATCAGACATTGTGATGCCCCCAGCTTTGGTTTTCTTTTTCAACATTCCCCTAGTGATTTGGGGTCTTTTAGTATCTTGGTGAGTATTTTGGCATCCATGTTCATCAGAGAATTTGGTCTGTAATTCTCTTTTTTGATGGGGACTTTGTTTGGTTTTGGGATAAAGGTAATGCTGATTTCAGAGAATGAGTTTGGAAGTTTTTGAAACAACTCCAGAAGAATAGGTATTATTTCTTTTTTAAATGTTTGGTAGAATTCCCCTGGGAAGCCATCTTGCCCTGGACTCTTGTTTTTTGGGAGGCTTTTGATTACTGCTTCAATTTCCTTGCTGGTTATTGGTCTGTTCAGATTGTCTATTCCTTCCTGTTTCAGTCTTGGTAGTTTATAAGTTCCCAGGAGTGCATCCATTTTTTCCAGATTGCCAAATTTTTGGCTCATAGTATGTTCTTAAAATTATCTGTATTTCCTTGGTGTTGTCGTGATCTCTCCCTTTTAATTCTTGATTTTATTGACTTGGGTCCTTTCTCTTTTCTTTTGGATAATTTGGGCCAGAAGTTTATCAATCTTATTAATTTTTTCAAAGAACCAGTTTCTAGTTTTGTTGATCTGTTCTACTGTTCTTCTGGTTTCTATTTCATTGATTTTTGCTCCAATCTTTATTATTTATCTTCTCCTGCTTGGCTTAGGTTTTATTTGTTGTTTTTTCTCCAGGTCCTTTAGGTGTCATGTTAGCTTGCATATTTGAGACTTTTCTAATTTTTTGAGAAAGGCTTGTATTGCTATGTACTTCTCTCTTAGGACTGCCTTTGCTGTATCCCAAAGGTTTTGAACAGTTGTGTTTGCATTTTCATTGTTTTCCATGAATTTTTTTTAATTCTTCTTTAATTTCCTGGTTGACATATTCATTCTTTAGTAGGATGCTCTTTAACCTCCAAGTGTTCGAGTTCCTTCCAAATTTCCTCTTGTGATTGAGTTAAAGTTTCAAAGTATTTTGGTCTGAAATTATGCAGGGAATAATCCCAATTATAATCTAATTATAATACTGATCTTTTAATATCAGTCAAGACCTGATTTCTGACCCAGTATGTGATCTATTCTAGAGGTTTCATGTGTACTTGAAAATAATATGTATTCTGTTGCTTTAGGATGGAATGCTCTGAATATATCTGTGAAGTCCATCTGGTCCAATATATCATTAAAAGCCCTTGTTTCCCTCTTGATCCTCTGCTTAGATGATCTGTCCATTGCTGTATGTGGGGAGGGAAGTCTCCTACTATTATTCTCTTATTATCAATGTTTTTCTCTAATTTGGTTTTTAATAGGTTTATATGATGGCTGCTTCCAAGTTAGGAGCATAAATATTTTTAATTTTAGATCTTCTTGCAGAAAGACCCTTTAAGTATGATATAGTGTCCCTCTTCATCCCTTACTATAGTCTTTTGTTTAAAATCTAACTTCTCTGATATAAGGATTGCTACCTCAGCTTTCTTTTGAGGTACATTGGCATCATAAATGGTTCTCCACCCCCTCACTTTCAGTCTCGAATTGTCTTTAGGTCTAAAATGAGTCTGTTGTAGACAGCATATGGATGGGTCTTGCTTTTCATCCAATCAGACACCCTGTGTCTTTTGATTGGAACCCGTAGCCTGTTTACATTCATAGTAACTATTGAAAGATATGAATTTAGTGCCATTTTATTATCTGTAAAGTCCTTGTTTCTATAGATTGTCTCTGTTTCTTTCTGGTCTGTTACTTTTGGGCCCTCTTTTCACTTATAGAATCCCCTTTACTATATCTTGCAGGGATGGTTTAGTGATCACAAATTCTTTAGTTTCTTTTTGTCCTGGAAGCTGTTTATCTCTGCTTCCATTCTGAATGACAGCCTTGCTGTATAAAGTATGCTTGGCTGCATGTTTTTCTCATTTAGTACCCTGAATATATCATGACAGCCCTTTCTGGCCTGCCAGGTCTCTGTGGATAGGTCTTTTGCCAGCCTAATGTTCTTCCCCCTATAGGTTAAGAACCTCTTGTCCTGAGCTGCTTTTAGGATTTTCTCTATATCTCTGAAATTTGCAAGCTTCACTATTATATGTCAGGGTGTTGATCTATTTTTACTGATTTTAGGAGGGGTCCTCTTTACCTCTTGGACTTGAATGCCTGTTTCCTTCCCCAAATTAGGGAAGCTCTCAGCTATGGTTTGCTCAAATATACCTTCTGTCTCTCTCTCTCTCTTTCTTCTTCCTCAGGGACCCAAGTAATTCTAATATTGTTTAGCTTTATTGGTATCACTGATTTCTTGAAGACTCCCACCTTGGTCCATTAGTTGTTTTTCTGTTTTCCTCAGCTTTCTTCTTTTCCATCAATTTGTCTTCTATGTCACTTACTCTGTCTTCTGAACCAATTATCCTAGGTGTTAGAGCATCCAATTTATACTGCATCTCAGTTAAAGCATTTTTTATTTTGGCCTGATTAGATTTTATTTCTGCTAAGAGATTCTCTAGGTTCTTTTAGCCTTTTTCAAACCCAGCTAGTAACTTTATAATTGTTACCCTGAATTCCAGCTCTGATATTTCACTTATATCCATATCGACTAGCTCTGTGGCAGAATATTACCTCTGGCTCTTTCTTTTGTTGTGATTTCCTCCTTCTAGTCATTTTGTCCAGAGAAGAATGGATGTAAGAGAATAAAATAAATAATATAAACCACGACCCAAGCGAAACACACACTAGACAAATCCTAAGAGGTCAGAAGGTAAAAAAGAAAAGAAAAAAGAAAGAAAGAAAAAAGGTGGGGAGAGAATATAATCTCCCAGCTGGACAAAACAGGGTGATGCACTTGGTCCTGAGTGTATTTTGGTCTGTGTGTTAGAAGATACTAAATCCCAATATTGCAAAGAAAGCAAAACTTGAATATATACAAAAATAAAATTGAATAGAGTGAAAAGAAGCCAAAAATGAAGAATATATCTATAAAATATAAATGTAAAAAGTGAAAGTTAAAAAAAGGGACTTAAAAATGAAGAGTTGGTAAAATAAGAAACAAGTTGAAAAGGAAAAAAAAGAAAAAAGAAAAGGAAAATTTTGAACTGAAAGATAAATGAATCATGAGAAGAAACCTCAAATTCTATATACTATTTTCCCCTAGTGCTGGAGTTTTGCAGTTCTGTGTGCTCTGTAAACTTGGTGTTCCCTGTTCTTCCAGCTGGTCTTCTTGGGGAGGGGTCGGCTGCATTGATTCTCAGGTGTTTTTGTCTGGGCAGAGTTGCACCACCCCTTGCTAGGGGTTGAGGCTCAGTGTAAGGTGCTTCAGGTTGTTCTATGTGGCTTTTCTTCACTGAAGGCTTTCCTGGCCTCTCTAGAAGTTGAAAATAAAAACGGCCAGCCCCGATCTCCAGCTCTGGAGCTGAATGATCACAGTCCCCTGTCTTCAAGTAAATCCTCAGGGATAAGTGGTCTTCACTTTTGTGTGTGTGTCAAACTCTGCAGACCCCTGTGGTTGGTGCCCACACTGATCCTCCCAGGGAAGGTGGAGGGTTGTGGAGTTTCTGTCCTTTGCAGGGCTCCTGCATGGAGAACGGTTGCCGATTATGCTGTGGCTTGCAATTTATGGCAAACTGAGCTGAGGTATCCTTCCCAGGCTCACTGAACCTCATCAGTTTCCCCACTCCAATGCTTGGGAACTCTGCTGGCTCAGACACCCTGTTCTTTCTGTGACCCTGGTGATTCTGAGACCACACTGTCCCACCTAGGATTCTGCCCCACTTCACCACCTGAGTACTTTTCAGGCAGGGATGTCTCTCACTGGAGCAGATTTCTATAGGTTCTAATTTTGTGCTCCAGGGCTATATCACTTTCTGGTAGCCAGCTTACAGAAACTCCCTCCCCCACCATTTGTTTTCCAATATATCCCCTCAGATTCACTTCTCCACACCTCCTACCTTGCAAAAAGTGGTTGCTTTACTATTTGTAGAATTCCAGCAGTTCTTTTCTTACATCTCAGGTTGAATTCACAGGTGTTCAGAAAGATTTGATAGTTATCTAGCTAAATTCTGGAGACCAGATAAAACTAGGTCCCCTACTCTTCCTCCATCTTGCCTCCCTCTCTCCTGATAGCATTTAGATATATGAAGACTCCTAAGATGTTTTATTCTACTTTTGGCCTCCAAAGTTCCATCAGGTTTTTTCTCTGGACACTCCAGTCACACTGGTCTCTCTGGAAAGCTCTGCCCAACATGTTCAATGTGGTATTTATCCCTGAATGAAATCTTGGATAACTACAGGGATGAGTCCTCCCAGAGTATTTGCCAAAGTGAACTGCCAATTTCTGCATCCCAAAACTCAGAAATAATTCTCTCCCCCACTATCATAGCCTTCTCTAAACCAGGAATTACCATAGTGCTATGGGTGTGTCTTACTTTCCTTCTACAGATTTGACTCCAAGAATATTTATTGACTACTTGATGGTTAATTCCTATCCAAGGAGGAAAATCACTACCTTTTCATGGTGTTCAACAGGAAACCTTTCCCAATATTGACACCCTCCTTGAAGAACTGCTGACCACTTACTACAGAATAGTTTCTGCAAAAACAAAACAAAACATTTTAGTGTTTGGCTCTGCAAAAGTTTTGTTAGGAGAGAAAATGTCTTCCTCAATAACTTTGCCTTCAGGCTGCCTAAACTCCTCATCATAAATACAGCTAATATTCTACCAGTTCCTACCATTTTCATAGAACTAGATGTTTCTAATAATTAGAATAATTAGCTATTAAATTCTGGACTAAGGAGAAAAATTGCAAGTGTATGTTTTCTAAGAATATGTGCTATGACGTTATTGCACTACTTCCAAACATGCAATATCCACAGATATTTATAGACTATTTTTTTTAATTTAAATTTTAGTTAACATACAGTGCAGTATTGGTTTCTGGAGTAGAATTCTGTGATTCATCACTTACATACAACACCCAGTGTTCATCCCAAGTGCCCTCTTTAATAGCCATCACACATCAAGCCCATCCCCCATCCATCCTTCCATCAACCCTCAGTTTGTCCCCTATTGTTAAGAGTTTCTTATAGCTTGTTTCCATTTCTCCCTTTTTTCTTCCCCCCCTTCCCATATGTTCATCTATCTGTTTTCTTTCTTAAATTCCACATGAGGGGGATCATATGGTGTTTGTCTTTCTCCGACTAACTTATTTCACTTAGCATAATACACTCTAGCTCCAACCACATTGTTGCAAATAACAAGATTTCAATTTTTTGATGGCTGAGTAATATTCCATTATATATATAATTATATCTATAAATCTCACATCTTCTTTATCCATTCATCAGTCGATGGACATTGGGCTCTCTCCATAGTTTGACTATTATTGATAATGCTGCTATAAACATTGGGGTGCAAGTATCCCTTTGAATCAGTATTTTTGTATCCTTTGGGTAAACACCTAGTACTGCAATTGCTGGGTCATAGGGTAGTTCTATTTTTACCTTTTTGAGGACCCTCCAAACTGTTCTCCAGAGTGGCTGCACCAGTTTGCATTCCCAACAACAGTGTACCTTCACCAACACCTGTTGTTTCTTGTGTTGAGAATATTTTTTTAATTAAGGTTATAACTCTTACCCCCTCAGAAGATTTATTTTCTTATCAAAAACTATAGTTACTTGCAGATTTATAGTGTGAAAAATAATTCCTAGAAAAGTATTAATCATTATTTCACATCAAATTAAAGGTTTAATTCAAGTTAATATATAAGAAAAATTTTAGTAAGGGACTTGTACCTTTGGGAAGATGAAATACTCCTTTTACCTCCTGTGGAATATCTGTGGAGCCTCTGTGGATGATTTCTTTCATTTTCAGATCTTTACCATTGATATGGTCATGATCCTCAAATTGTTATCTCAATCCACGGTATTTCTGAGCATTACACTAACATAGCCACATCCAGTGTCCTACTAGAGAATTTCATTTGGGTAATATATCTTCAAGCTCAGGTAAAACCCTGAACTTTATATCTTCTTTGTCAGCCCCTTTTCCTGTTTTCTCCACCTTGTAAAGGTTACCAGACCAAATCCTGAGAACTTTCCATCTATTCCTCTGTCTCTTACCTCTCAAGGTGCTTATTAATTATATTGCATAAGAGTCTCTTGAGTGTGCCCTTTACTCTATCTTACAAAAAAAAATATTCCTAGTTCAGGTCTTTACATCTTCTCTCAATATTTTCTGTGTTACTTGCTTTCAATCTGTTCTCCATGCTGCTGACAAAATAATCTTCCTAAAATACAGGGGCAAAAATCGTCTCCTTCTTTGCTTAAAAACTCCCGAATTTCTTCCCATTGCTTTTTATTTTCTTTTAATAACATATTTTGACCTCAGTAAAATACCCTTAATATAACTTTACCATCTTAATCATTTTAAGTGTACAGTCTGGTGATATTATGTATGTTCATATGGTGAAACCATCATCACCATCCATCTCCAGAATGCCTTTCATCTTTCAAAACTGAAACTGTATTCATTAAACAATGATTCCCCTTTTTCCTTCTCCTCCCAACACCTGGCAACTATGATTCTACTTTTTATCTTTATGCATCTAACTATTCTAGGTGTTTTGTACAAATGGAATCACAAAGTAATAATCTTTTTGTGACTGGCTTATTTCACTTGGTATAATGTCGTCAAGGTTTATCCATATTATATGTCAAAAGTTCCTGCTTTTTCAAAGCTAAATCATATTCTACTGTAGGTATAGAGCACATGTTGTTTATTTGTCTGTCAGTGGACCCTTGGGTTACTTCCACATTAGAGCTATCATGAATAATGCTGTTATAAACATAATTGTACAGACATCTTTTTGAGAATCTGCTTTCAATTCTTTTAGATATATACCTAGAAGTAGAATTGCTAGATTATAGGGTAATTTTATATTTAATTTTTGGTGAAAATGGTAGATTGATTTCACAGAAGCTGTACCATTTTACATTACCAACAACTGAACAAAGATTCCAATTTCTCCACTTTCTTGCTAACAGCCACACTTGTTGTTTTCTATTTTTTCTCTTCTCTCTTTTTTTTTTTTTAAGATTTATTTATTTAAGAGAGAGAGAGTGCACGAGAAAGTAGGGGGAGGGACAGTGGGGAGGGAGAGAGAATCTCAAGCAGACTCCCCACTGAGTGTGGAATCCAACCTGGGACTCAATCTCATGACCCTGAAATCATAACCTGAGCCAAAACCAAGAGTCAGAGAGTTAACTGACTGAGCTGCCCAGGTGCCCCTCTATTTTTTCTTAATAATATTTATTGTACTAGGTGTGAGGTGATACCTCACTGTTGTTTGATTTGCATTTCCCTCACAATTAGTAATATTGAGCATCTTCTAATGTGCTTATTAGGCATTTATATATCTTCCTAGAAGAAGTGTTTATTCCAGTACTTTGTCCATTTTTAATTAGGTTGTTTGTTTGGAGTTTTAGGAGTTCTCTATATATTCCGTATATTAATCCCTTATCAGATATATATATATATATTTTAATTTTTTATATGTAATTTTAAAAATACTTTATTTTATGTAAAGTCAATTGATTAACATATAGTGTGTTATTAGTTTCAGAGGTAGAGTTCAGTGATTCATCAGTTGTATATAACACCCAGTGCTCATTATATCATGTGCCCTCCTTAATACCCATCAACCAGTTACCCCTATTTATTTATTTTAGGGAGAGAGAGAGCACATGAGTTGGGGGAGGGCTAGAGGGAAAGGAAGAGAGAGGGAGAGGGAGAAAGTAGACTCCCCACTGAGCGCAGAGCCCGATGCAGGGCTTGATCTCATGACCCTGAGATCACAACCTGAGCCAAAATTGAGAGTTGGACACACTTAACTGACTGAGCCACCCAAGTGCCCCTCAGATATATAATTTATAAATATTTTCTCCCATTCAATAGAACAAGTCTATCTATAATAAACTTATGATCTCCATTGAAAGCAGCATCAATACATAGTTCCTTATCTGAAGAACCAGTAAAGATACTTCAAATGTGAAAACAGCAATACAGTAATACAAAGAATTTCTGAGTCAAGAAATTATGTCATTGTCAAAAGCTATCAGTATTTCTCCAGCAACTGGAAAAAAACAAATCTGCAATCCAGCTGATAAAAAATTCAAAATAGCGATACTGAAGAAACTCGACAAGCTACAAGTAAACTCAGAAAGACAGTTAAATAAAATTCATAAGAAGGTACATGAACATGTCCTTTGAAGTTGTAAATCTTTTGTCTTTGAAATGTAAACTTAGCCCCAGCAGGTAATCAAAACATTGCCCACAGAGGCTGAAGAAAATAAAAGAGGGGTAGAGGAAGACTCTTTAACATACAGATGACTGTACCTTGTCAACTGCATTATAATGAACTCTTATAAAATCTTTAACTCTGGCCATTTTTAAGTCTTTCGTTAAACGTCTGTTGTTGCTGTTTTGATGCTTTGGCAAGAAAAACGTTCTCTGCCAAACTGCTTCATCTTTCAGGAAATCCATAGAAAAGACTTTGGTGAGTACAGGTCTGATAACTAAGATCAATTTGCTTTCAAGTGGAAGGGACAATGATGAGCTTTCCAATCCCCTCTCCCCCCACAGGTACCTGAATAGCACCCCCCCATATGTCATGGATGGTATCTGGGGATCTATCTCTGTTCTCCTGTTCCACATTGGTGAGAAGGGACCGTTATATTTATGACATAATTCTAAGATGTAAAGATTTGCCTCTCCTCCAGGGCACATTGCCGTCTTTGCTGGAACATCTGCAAGAGAAAGGATGTAAAATAAATCCATGGAAAATTCAAGGCACAGTCACTACCTTAAGGTTTTAGCTAGGCAAGACTCATATTATTCCAAAAGATGTGATTTATAAGATGCAAGCCTACCCAAACTCTAAGAATGTGAAAGAGGTACAAGCTTCTGTAGGGATTTGGGGGTTTTGGAGGACTTTTATTCCCCACCTGGCACAGTGTCTCCATACTTTATATCACCTGATTAAAATATATATATATATATATCTGGGATGGGGGATCAGACAAGCAAGCCAACTTTGAGAAAGTAAAAATAATAGTAAAGCAGATTAAAGCTCTGTGTTCTGTCAAGCAAGGCTCCTATTTGAGTTAGATAGGTCTTTGACTCCAGAGGGCATGGGTTGGGCATGGTGGCAGGGACAACAGAAGGAGAGAATACCTTTAGGATTTTGGTGAAAATCCTACATACCACCGTAGAACAACAGTTTCTAGCAGTGTTCACAACACTCCTCCAGATGGAGCCTCTCACTAAAGAAAGCACTGTGATGAGAATTTCTATGCCTATCAAGGAGAGGATTGAAAATATGTCCACTAACCCATCCCTGCTATGGCTCAAACCCATACTTTGAGTAAGTGGCATGCCCATTTTCAGCAGAGGAGCACCCTGTCCACCAGCGCCCTGTCTCTAGAAATACAGGCACTATCAGGCCCTATGGAGTATATAGAACCTCCAGATGCCCCCACACCTGTACCTGATGGTGGCCTCTGCAGCCTATAAAGAGTGGGTAGGGGAGATTCCCACTGATACTTGGTATACTGTTGGATCTAGTCAAGGGAAGCTACTCACAAAGACTGCAATCACTATTCAGCCCAATACTGACACCATCTGGATGGAAACAGGAAAAAACCATAGCAGTCGGTGGAAAGCAGCAGTCTGGCTGTTAACTCTTTGCACTGTAGTTGGGCTTGTCTAAAGAGATTAACCATATGGCTCAGACAATGGAAAGCTGAATGTTTGGATGATTATGAATAAACACTTATGGAGTCAAGATATGTGGAAAGATAGTTGGGTCTGTCTGTAGGAGCCTAAGGCAGCCTTCACTGTTTTCATTGTACAAGCTTACAAGACACTGACATCTCTCGGCAATCAGAAAGCTGATGCCCTAGCTTGGGTATAAGCTTTAACTACTGGCCCTTCAATAGATACATCATTGGGTGCATAGAAAGAATGGCCACTACAATACCCAGATGAAATGGCATTTTGCCAGGCATGCTGAACTGCCCTTGAAGTACATTGACTTGGTTAATGCAGTAACAGCCTGTCCTGGGAGTTCTAAACAATGTCCAAAGAAACTGCCAAAAACATCTGGAGCCATTCCCTGGAATTCCTAACCAGTAAGAGATTGCAATGCAGATTGATTGTCCTTTGAGTGAATGTTCTAAATATGCCCTGGTTTCTGTGGTCACTGCATCTGGCCTAACCCAAGCTTTCCCTTGCTGCCATACAATCCAGGCTGCCACCACTAGGGAATTAGAGAAACTGAGTACTATGTATGGATACCTTCATAAAATAGACAGTGATTGGGCGGGGGGGGGGGGTCACATTTCAAAGGTATAATATGCAAGAATGGGCAAAAGAACATGACACTGAATGGAAGTTTTACCTCCCCTATAGCCCACAAATGGCAGGGTTAGTAGAAAATTTAAAAAAGGAATATTAAAGTAACAAATTAAATTACTAACAAGAAAAATGATCTTGGCTGGTGTACTAAAGTACTGTCTCAGGCTTTAATACCTTTAGGTAATGAACCAGTAGGGCATATTGCTCCATATACCAGACTGCCCTCCCCCCGCCGATGAAATATCTAGCACAATAAAGAAGTAAAAATTGTGGGAAACAGTCTTTACCCTGACTCTCACTTAGGATCAACATGTTATGCTGTTGAGAATACCAAGCCCTAGGAATTATCTGGAAAATGAATTATCTGTTGAAATTTACAAGGGGACATTCCTCTGGGATGGGTAAGCTACTTTGCACCCTTGGGTGAAGGGAAACTGCTCAACCCCCTGCTTGGATCTCATCGCCCATCTGCAGGCTGGATTGTTGAAATACCCTATGCTTAAAATGGAAGAAACACCTTGAAAGAGGGGAGAACGTGGGCATCTCAGACTGGCATAGCCCATCCCCAGTTTATCTTCTCATGCTTGCCGATTTTCTCTAGCCCGGCCAGCATGTATGGTTTATACAATCAAGTCAAGTTTCTAAAGCTGCCAACCTCTCTCTCCTTAAGGCCAGATAGAAACGATTTTTCACTGGTATGACCATTTGGCCACTATCTTTGTTCCTTCCACAGGCCAGGGGGATGTTATAGCACACATAGAAACCTACTAAACTCATTCAGGAAGCATTAAATAATAGCCAACAAATCCTGTTCTTACTGAACACTGAAAAGCCTCTGATGAGAAAAGCTGTCCTCCAAAATAAAATGGTCTTAGACATTATTACTGCCTCACAAGTAGGTACCTGTGCATTATCCAAACAGTGGTGTAGGCTAATACCTGGTGCGACTGCTAATATATCATCTTTATTAAACCACATGAGTTATCCTGAGTTATCCCTGAGTTATCCAACCCCCAGCCTAGGAGATTTAAAAAGTGTATGGTTTGGATCCTGGGGCTCTGGATGGAAAAAGGTGTCACTAATTTGGGGAATTGTTTTCTTAAGCTGTGTTTTCCCTTTCATATGTCTGTACCGTTGCTTAGCATCAGCCTCCAATGCAACCAGACAACAACCACAGATCCGCCTCCACGCTAGTGAAACGTCTTGCTGACCACTCAGAGCCCATTGCAGGAAAGGGAGCAGATGAGATTGTAAAAGCCAGTCATGAGGGGTGGCATTTTGGGGAACATCATCAAAAAGATGTGACCACCAAATGACCTGTAAGCCAGATCCAGGCTTCTCATTGCATCTATTGTCCTTAAATGTGGGTTCCACTTACCTTTACCACTCCTAGAGGCTGCTCCAAGAACATAGCCTTGAAATGGTGATGTCGTGTTGAAAATACCTGCACAGTATATGTGACTGAGGTCAGGTAGGGCCTCTTTTTAACTTCTAATATTTGGTAGGCAGGTGTGGGAATTCTTTTCTCTTGTTGCCACTCAAGACAAGCCTTATATGTAAGTTCACTTTGCTTATTGAAACTGCCACCTACCAACCTGGAGTGGCCTGTCTCTTTCTTTGACCTCTTCCTGCCCTCTGCTCATGGTGGCCATTTTCATATTACAAATGGGAAGCTCTTGAAAGGTTCTCAAGAATAGGCCATATGTCACGTCACAAATTAAATCTCAATAGATTTAGAAAGATGCTATCATGATATCTTTGACAATGATGGGGTGAGTTAGAAATAAATAACAACAACAAAAAAAAAAACCCTGGAAGGTTCACAAAATTTTGGAAATTAGACAAGAGACTTAACTAACCAAAGGATCAAAGAAGAAATCACAAGGGAAACTAGAATATACTTGGAGATAAATGAAAAGGAAAACAGAACATACCAAAACTTACGGGATGCAGCAGTTTTGCTGGCAAGGGGAACTTTATAACCATAAGGCTTGTATTAATAAATAAGAACTAACAATGAAATTATATGTTGGTTAATTGAATTTAAGTTAAAAAAATAAAATCTATGTAAAATAAATAAATAAGAAAGATTTCAAATTAATTACCACTTTATAATTTACTTTTAAGTTTTTTTTTTTTTCTCAAAGATTTTATTTATTTATTTGACAGAGGGAGAGAGCACAAGCAGGGTGAGTGGCAGGCAGAGGCAGAGGGAGAAGCAGGCTCCCCGCAGAGCAGGGGGAGCCCGATGCGGGACTCGATCCCAGGACCCTGGGATCATGACCTGAGCCGAAGGCAGTCGCTTAACCAACTGAGCCACCCAGGCGCCCTTTTTTTTCTAAGTTTTAATTTAAATTGTAGATACTTAATATATACTGTAATATTGGTTTCAGGAGTAAAATTTAGTGATTCATCACTTATGTATAAAAACTAGTGTTCATCACAAGTACCCTCCTTAATTCCCATAACCCATTTATTTTCTTCTACTTTTTAAAATTTAAATTCAATTTTCATATACTGTGTTATTATTTTCAGAGGTAGGATTTAGTTGCATATTGATGCTATAAACATTGGGGGTAGTTGAAAGATGCTTTTACACAGTATTGTTCCATTAAGTATATGGCATTTTCCTTTAGTTTCCACACATACATTAGAAAACACCTCTATCTTCATATGAGAAGGTGTTTGAAAACGCACCTATATCATGAGAGAACAGGTTAGTAGAAAGATCCTTCCTACACTGTTGTTTCACTGAGAATATAACATTTTCCTTATGTATCCACATAAACTTTTGAAAACCCATCTATTGTTATGAAAGAAGATGTTAGTTGAGAGATGCTTTGTAAACAATGTTCTTTTGTTGAGTTGATTATATGGAGTCCCACTTTCGAGCCCTGCATCAGGCTCCCTGCTCAGCCAGGAGTTTGCTTCTCCCTCTGCCCTTCATGAGGCTCGTGTTCTTGCTCTCTCAAATAAATAAATAAAATCTTGGGGAAAAAAGAAAAGAAAGATGTTTTTTTACAAAGTGTTTCATTGAGTTAATTATATGGCATTTTTAATGTTTCCATACGTATATTAGAAATCACTTCTATCTTAAGGAAAGAAAATCTTAGTTGAAAGATAGTTTCTACACAGTGTTGCTTTACAGATGTAAGGTTAGGACATTTTCTTTATATCTCCATACCTACTTTAGAAAACACTTCTATCTTCATGTAAGATGTCTGAAAACACATCTCTTCATGTAAGATGTCTGAAAACACATCACTTCATGTAAAGAGATATTAGTTGAAAGATCTTCTTCAGAGTGTTGTTTCACTGAGTATATTGCATTTTCCTTATTTTCCATAAATACATTTGAAAACCCTTCTATCTTCATGAAGGAAGATGTTAGTTGAGAGATGCTTTGTACACAATGTTCTTTCATTGAGTTAATTATATGACATTTTTTTCTTTCCACACATACATTAGAAAACACTTCTATTTTTTAACTTAATAAGTAACTTTAATTTTTAATTTTTTATTTAAATTCAATTTAATTAACGTATACTGTATTATTAGTTTCAGAGGTAGAATTCAGTGACTCAACAGTCACATAGAACACCCAGTGCTTATTATTTCAAGTGCCCTCCTTAATGCCCATCACCCAACTACCCCATTTCCCCACCCACCTCCCCTCCAGCAACTCTGTTTGTTCCCTATAGTTAAGAGTCTCTACACTTTTCCTCCCTCTCTGTTTTCCTGTCATTTTATTTTTCATTCCCTTCCCCTATGTTCATGTTTGTTTCTTAAATTCCACATATGAGTGAAATCATACGGTACTTGTCTTTCTCTGACCGACTTAGTTCACTTAGGGTAATATCCTCTAGTACCATCCACGTCATTGCAAATGGCAAGATTTCATTTTTTCGATGGCTGCATAATATTCCACTATATACTTACATATAGATGGTATATATATGTATATAATATACTACATCTTTTTAAAATTTTTATTTCATTTTATTTAAATTCAATTAACATATAGCATTTACTTAGTTTCAGAGGTAGAGTTTAGTGATTCATCATTTGCATGTAACACCCAGTGCTCATTACATCAACTGCCCTCCTTAATGCCCATCACCCTGTTACCCTATCCCCGCCACCTCCCCTCCAGCAACCCTATTTGTTTTCTTTAGTTTAGAGTCTTTTATGGTTTGTTTCCCTCTCTGATTTCTTCTTATTTTATTTTTTCCCTCCCTTCCCTATGTTCCTGTTTTGTTTCTTAAATTCCACATATGAGTGAAATCATATGACATTTGTCTTTCTCCAGTTGACTTATTTCACTTAGACTAATGCCCTCTACTTCCATCCACGTCATTGCAAATGGTAAGATTTCATTTTTTTAATGGATGAGTAATAATCCATTATATATATATATATATATATATATATATATCTCACATCTTCTTTATCTATTCATCTGGTTGTTTAAAAATTTTATTTATTTATTTGACAGAGAGAGAGAGCACAGGCGGAGGAAGTGGCAGGCAGAGGGAGAGGGAGAAACAGGTTCCCTGCTGAGCAGGGAGCCCCAACCAGGGCTTGATCCCAGAACTGTGGGATCATGACCTGAGCCAAAGGCAGACACAACTGACCGAGCCACCCAGGTGCCCCTATTAATTCGTCTGTTGATGGACACCTTGGCTCTTTCCACAGTTTAGCTATTGTAGACATTGCTGCTACGAACAGTAGGGTGCAGATACCACTTCAAATCACTATGTTTGTATCCTTTGGGTAAATACCAGTAGTACAAGTGCTGGGTCATAGGGTAGCTCTATTTTTTTTTATTATGTTATGTTAATCACCATACATCATTAGTTTTTAATGTAGTGTTCCATGATTCACTGTTTGCGTGTAACACCCAGTGCTCTATTTTTAACCTATTGAGGAACCTCCATACTGATTTCCAGAGTAGCTGTACCAGCTGGCAACAACAGTGTACGAGGGCTCCATTTTCTCCACAGCCTCACCAACATCTGTTGTTTCCTGGCTTGTTAATTTTAGCCATTCTGACTGGTGTGAACTGGTATCTCATTGTGGTTTTGATTTATATTTCCCTGATGCGAGTGATGTTGAACATCTTTTCATGTGCCTGTTGGCCATTACTATGTCTTCTTGAAGAAATGTCTGTTCATGTCTTCTGCCCATTTCTTCACTGGAGTTTTTGGTTTTTTTGGTGTTGAGTTTGGTAAGTTCTGTATAGATGCTGAATACTAACCCTTTATCTGATAAGACATTTGCAACTATCTTATCCCATTGCATATGCCGCCTTTTAGTTTTGTTGACCTTTTCCTTTGCTGTGTAAAAGATGTTTATCTTGCTGAAGTCCAAATAGTTCATTTTTCCTTTTGTTTCTCTTCCTTTGGAGACATGTCTTGCAAGAAGTTGCAGCAGCCAGGGTCAAAGAGGTTGCTGCTTGTGTTCTTCTCGAGGAATTTGATGGATTCCTGTGACATATTTAGGTCTGTCATCCATCTTGAATTTATTTTTGTGTATGGTGTAAGAAAGTGGACCAGTTTCATTCTTTATTTTTTTATTATTTTAAAATTTAATTAGCCAACATATAGTATATACATAGTTTCAGATGTAGCGTTAATAATTTATTAGTTCTGTATAACACCTAGTGCTCATCACACAATGTACCCTCCTTAATGTCCATCACCCTGTTACTCCATCCCCCCACCCACCTCACCTCCAGCAACCCTCAGTTTGTTCCCTGTAGTTAAGAGTCTCTCATGGTTTTTCTCCCTCTCTGATGACTTCCCATTCAGTCCTCCCTCCCTTCCCCTATTGTCCTCTGAGCTGTTTCTTATATTCCACATATGAGTGAAACCATATAATTGTCTTTCTCTGATTGACTTATTGTGCTCAGCATAATACCCTCCAGTTCCATCCATGTTGATATAAATAGTATTTGTCCTTTCTGATGGCTGAGTAATATTCCACTGTGTGTGTGTGTGTATCTTTAGCCATTCATCTGTCAATGGACAGTTTAATTCTTCGGTATATAGCTGTCAAATTTTCCCAGCACCATTTATTGAAGAGACTGTTTTTTTTCCATTGGATATTCTTTCCTGCTTTGTCGAAGATTAATTGACCATAGCATTGAGGGTCCATTTCTGGATTCTTTATTCTGTTCTTTTCCTCTATGTGTCTGTTTTTGTGCCAGTACCATACTCTCCTGATGGTTATAGCTTGTAATATACATCAAAGTCTGAAATTCTGATGCCATCAGCTTTGGTTTTCTTTTTCAACATTCCTTTGGCTATTCAGGGTCTTTTCTGGTTCCATACAAATTTTAGGATTATTTGTTCCAGCTCTGTGAAAAAAGTTGATGGTTTTTTTTTTTATTATGTTATGTTAATCACCATACATTACATCATTAGTTTTTTACATTCATTGTTTGCGTATAACACCCAGTGCTCCATGCAGTACGTGCCCTCTTTAATATCCATCACCAGGCTGACCCATTCCCCCCACCCCCCTCCCCTCTAGAACCTTCAGTTTGTTTCTCAGAGTAAAAAGTTGATGGTATTTTGATAGGTATTGCATTGAATGTGTAGATTGTCTAGGTAGCATAAATATTTTAACAGTATTTGTTCTTCCAATCCATGAACATGGAATGTTTTTCCATTTCCTTGTGTCTTCCTCATTTTCTTTCATAAGTGTTCTATAGTTTCCAGAGTACAGATTCTTTACCTCTTTGTTTAGGTTTATTCCTAGGTATCTTTAAGTTTTTGGTGCAATTGTAAATGGGATTGATTCCTTAATTTCTCTTTCTTCAGTCACACTGTTAGTGTGTAGAAATGCAACAAATTTCTGTGCATTGATTTTATATCCTGCCACTTTGCTGAATTCCTGTATGAGTTCTAGCAATTTTGAGATGGAATGTTTAGGTTTTTTTTTTTTTTTTATTAACATATAATGTATTATTTGTTTCAGGGGTACAGGTCTGTGATTCATCAGTCTTACACAATTCACAGCACTCACCATAGCACATACCCTCCCCAGTGTCCATCACCCAGCCACCCCATCCTTCCCACCCCACCCCCCACTCCAGCAACCCTCAGTTCGTTTCCTGAGATTAAGAGCCTCGTATGGTTTGTCTGCCTCTCCAGTTTCGTCTTGTTTCATTGTTCCCTCCCTTCCCCTATGATCCTCTGTCTTGTTTCTCAAATTCCTCATATCAGTGAGATCATATGATACTTATCTTTCTCTGATTGACTTATTTCACTTAGCATAATACCCTCTAGTTCTATCCGTGTTGTTGCAAATGGCAAGATTTCATTTTTGATGGCTGCATAATATTCCATTGTGTGTGTGTGTGTGTGTGTGTGTGTGTGTGTGTGTGTGTGTGTGTACACACCACATCTTTATCCATTCATCTGTTGATGGACATCTTGGCTCTTTCCACAGTTTGGCTATTGTGGACATTGCTGCTATAAACATTGGGGTGCAGGTGCCCCTTCTGATCCCTACATTTGTATCTTTGGGGTAAATACCAAGTAGGGCAATTGCTAGATCATATGGTAGCTCTATTTTCAACTTTTTGAGGAACCTCTATACTGTTTTCCAGAGTGGCTGCACCAGCTTGCATTCCCACCAACCGTGCAGGAGGGTTCCCCTTTCTCCGCATCCCTGCCAACATCTGTTGTTTCCTGACTTGTTAATTTTAGCCATTCTGACTGGTGTGAGGTGGTATCTCATTGAGGTTTTGATTTGGATTTCCCTGATGCCGAGCGATGTTGAGCACTTTTTCATGTGTCTGTTGGCCACCTCTTGTTTGTTGGGAGGTTTTTGATTACTGCTTCCATTTCCTTGCTAGTTATGGGTCTGTTGAAGTTTTCCATTCCTGTTTCAGTTATGGTAGAATATGTTTCTAGGAATTTATGCATTTCTTCCAGATTGCCTAATTTCCTTGGTGTTGGTTGTGATCTCTCCTCTTTCATTCATGATTTTATTTGGGTCCTTTCATTCATGATTTTATTTGGGTCCTTTCTCTTTTCTTTTTGATAAGTCCAGCTAGAGATTTATGGATCTTATTAATTCTTTCAAAGAACCAGCTCCTAGTTTTGTTGATCTGTTCTACTGTTCTTTTGGTTTCTATTTCATTAATTTCTGCTTTAATCTTTATTATTTCTCTTCTCCTGCAAGATTGAGGCTTACTTGCTCTTCTTTCTGCAGCTCCTTTAGGTGTAAGGTCAGGTTATGTATTTGAGACTCTTCCTGGTTCTTGAGAAAGGCTTGTATTGCTATATACTTCATTGCATCCCAGTGGTTTTGAATTGTTGTGTTTCCATTTTCATTTGTTTCCGTGAATTTGTTTAATTCTTCCTTAATTTCCTGGTTGACCCATTCATTCTTTAGTAGGGTCTTCTTTAACCTCCAAGTGTTTGAGTTCCTTCGAAATTTCCTCTTGTGATTGAGTTCAAGTTTTAAAGTATTGTGATCTACAAATATGCAGGGAATAATCCAATCTTTTGGTACCAGTTGAGACCTGATTTTTGATCCAATATATGATCTATCCTGGAGAATGTTCCATGTGCACTCAAGAAGAATGCATATTCTGTTGCTTTAGATGAAATGCTCTGAATATATCGGTGAAGTCCATCTGGTCCAGGGTGTTATTCAAAGTGCTTGTTTCCTTGTTCATCTTCTGCTTAGATGATCTGTCCATTGCTGTGTATGGATATTACACATGGATATCTTCTACTATTGTATTATTATCAATGTGTTTAATTTTGTTATTAATTGGTGAATGGAATTGGCTGCTCCTAAGTTGGGACATAAATATTTACAGTTCTTAGATCTTCTTGTCGGATAGACCCTTTAAGTATGATATAGTGTCCCTCTTCATCCCTTACTACAATCTTTGGTTTAAAATCTAATTTGTCTGATATGAGGATTGCTACCCCAGCTTTCTTTTGAGGTCCATTAGTGTGTTAAATGGGTCTTCATCCCCTCACTTTCAATCTGGAGCTATCTTTAGGTCTAAAATGAGTCTCTTCTAGACAGCATATGGATGGGTCTTGCTTTTTATCCAATCTGAAACCCTGTGTCTTTTGATGGGAAGGTTAAGCCCATTTACATTCAGAGTAACAATTGAAAGTAATGACTTTAGTGCCATTGTGTTGCCTGCAAAGTCCCTGTTTTTGTAGATTGTCTCTGTTTCTTTCTGGTCTATGTGACTCTTGGGCTCTCTCTTCACTTACAGGATTCCCCTTAGTATTTCTTGCAGGGCTTGGTGGTCACATATGCTTTCAGTTTCTGTCTGTCCTGGAAGCTCTTTATCTCTGAATGGCAGCCTTGCTGGATAAAGTATTCTTGGCTGCATGTTCTTCTCATAGAATACCCTGAATATATCATGCCAGCCCTTTCTGGCTTGCCAGGTTTCTGTGGATAGGTCTGATGTTAGTCTGACATTCCTCCCTCTGTAGGTAAGGAACCTCCTGTCTTGAGCTTCTCAGTAGTCTCTCTTTTTCTCTAAAATTTGCAAGCTTCACTATTATATATTTGTCGGGTGTTGATCTATTTTTATTGATTTTGGGAGGGGTCTTCTCTGCCTCTTGGACAGGAATGTTTGTTTCCTTCCCCAGATTAGGAAGTTCTCAGCTATGATTTGCTCAAATATACCTTCTAGCCCTCTCTCTCTCCACCCCCTCTAGGATCCCGATAATTCTAACATTGTTTCATTTCAAGGCATCATTAAATTCCTGAAGCCTTTCTTCATGGGCTCTGAAGTTGTCTTTCTCTCTTTTCCTCAGCTTCCTTCCTTTCCATCAGCCTGTTCTCTAGATCACTTATTCTCTCTTCTACTTCATTTACACTAGCTGTTAGAGCATCCAATTTAGACTGCATCTCATTCATAGCATTTTTAAGTTCAGCCTGAGTAGATCTTACTTCCGCCCTTAGAGATTCTCTACTGTCATTTATGCTTTTTTCAAGCCCAGCTAGTAACATTATAATTGCTATCCTGAATTCCATCTCTGACATCTTACTTATATCCATATCGATTAGCTCTACGGCAGAGAATATTGCCTCTGGTTCTTTCCTTTGTTGTGAATTCCTCCTTCTAGTCATTCTGCCCAGAGAATGATGGGTGAGCGAGTGAGCAGAGTCCAAAATATCAACCACAACCCAAGCAAAATACACCCTACACAAATCTGAAGCAGTTGGAAACCGCAAAAGAAAAGCACACAAAACCAAACCAAAACAAAACAGAAAACAAAATAAAAAGAGGTGGGCGAAGAGAGACTATAATCTCACAGGGTGGACAAAACAAAGTGATCCACTTGTTCCTGATTGAATTTTGGTCTGTGTGTTAGAAGAGGCTACATCTGAAAATTGCAAAGAAAGCAAGACTTGTATATATATGTAATTGGATAGAGTGAAAAAAAGGACTAGAATGAAGCATAAATCTATAAAATGTAGACGTGAAAAAAATGGAAGTTAAAAAACAACTTAAAAACACAAGTTGATAAAATAAGAATATAGCTGAAACGGGAAAAAGGTGAAAAAAGAAATGGAAAATTTTAGACTGAAGGAAAATGAGTCATGAGGAAACACCTGGAGCTCAACATACTATTTTTCCCTGGCTCTGGAGTTTTGTAGTCTTGTGGGATCCCTAAGCTTGTCATTCACTTGTTCTTCCAGTCTGTATTCTGGAGGAAGGGCCTGCTCTGCTGCTTCTCAGGTGTCTTCTCCTGGGTGGAGTTGCCACACCCCCTGTCTGGGGGATGGGCTCAGTGTAACTGGTCCTCTGTGTGGCTTTTGTTCCCTGGCAGCTTTCCATGCCTCTTCAGAGGGTCAGAGCAAAAATGGCTGTGTCTGTATCTCCGGCCCAGAGCCACAACATCGTGGTCCCCCTTCTTCAATAAACCTTCCGGGTCAAACAGTCTCCATTCCTGTGTGCACCAAACTCTGCAGACTCCCACGGTTCGCACCCACTGCAATCCTCCCTGGGAAGTCCCAGGGACCTGCGAGTCACTGTGCTTTGTGTCTTTGTGACCGTGAGTGGTTGTGGGCTCGCACTCGCATCATTCTCCGCTGCTCCCAGGTTACGGCTGGGTGCTGCCCTACTGTCATTTCCAGGGCCACTGCCACCCTGAGAGCTGTTGTCCAGTCTTGGGCACAGCCATTTTGTCCCTCTCACAGGATGGTAAATGGCCTGCACGTTCCAGTCCTTTTCAGGGTGCTCAGGCAAAGAGCGGTCTCCCTACTGGCCTGGCTCACGGTTTATGGCGACCCGAGCTGAGTGACCCCTCCTGGGCTGTCTGACCGTAGCCAGTTTCCCCGCTCCACTGCTCAGGCACTCTACCAGTTTAGGCACCCCCATTTGTTCTGTGTCTCCTGGGATCCTGAGACCACCATGACCCACCTAGAATTCTGCCCTTTTCATCCCCTGAGCCCCTTTCAGAGAGGGATCTCTCTCACTGGAGCAGATTTCTAAGGGTTCCAAAATTGCACTCCGGTGTTGATTGCTTTCCGGTAGCCAGCTTATGGAGGCTCCCTCCCCCCTCCATTTATCTTCCAATATCTCCCTGCAGATTTACTTGACTCTGCACCTCCTACCTTCCAAAAAGCAGTCATTTTTCTGCTTGTAGAGTTCCAGATTATTTTCTTGCAACTCAGGCTGAATCCGTGGGTGTTCATAATGGTTTGATATCCAGCTAAATTTGAGGGACCAGATGAATGAGGTCCCCTACTCTTCCACCAGATCTGTATTTTTTAATTACTAAACATATCTTTGTCACATTAAACAGCAGGGCTGATCATTGAGTTTGTTATTTGAAAATAACAGCAACTTTTCTGTGTGAGGCGGTTTATGCCAAAACATTTCTGTTTGTTCCCAAGTATAATTTGCAATGATATCAGGTCTATAAGCAGCTGAAGACACCAGAGAAATGTTAAAAGACTTCAAAGGAATTTAGGAAATTAAGTTCATATCAATGTCTTGCATTTGACCAGTCATTTAAAGTTCAGAAACCCCTTCACAAACCTGTAGATCAGGACTTCAGTGCATTCTTTAGGAAGGTTTTCCTAACTTCTTGCCTAGAAAAACCCTCCCTAGTACAAGATTTTAAAATCCACTTTTTAGCGTTCTTCATAGTTGTGCTTTAACATTTATTATTTGAGTAACATTTTTCTTCCTTACTGGTCCACAAGCTCCAAGAGACTGATATGCACATGAATCACTATGCAATCCTCTTAAAATACAGATTCTGGTTCAGTAGGTCTAAGGTGGGCCTGAGAATTTACATTTCTAACAAGTTTCCAGGCCAAGCCAAAGCCAAGGGTGCTGGTCAGCATATCATATTTTGAGTATCAAGGACTTAGTTGTCTTGGACCTCTTATTCCCCTCTTCCCATTAAATCCCTGTTAATTACTTTTGCAGAGAGATGTGTCTATGTTTTTTTTTCCTTTCAACCCATCAACCTAGGTCCCCAAGGCTTCCTCTTCTATTACAGCCCCCCTCCTATCCTCCTCCATCTCCAACATCAACACTATTAATAGACTGGCTTAGCAGGGACTTTCCCAAAAGAAGCCTCCTCTTGAGGAACTCTAGTGTCATTGACTAAAATGTTTTTTTTTTCTTTTCTTTTTTTTCCACTTGATTCCTTCAGACCATAAGGAGGGAATTTACTGTTGGGATTTAAGGGACCAGCAAGGAATATCCCTTTTTCTCCTTTCCACTTCTGGGGACCAACTCAGCTATAAATGCAGGAGAAAGACGAAATTTTTTTAAAAGTCAGTTTTATTATAATAAAGCTGATTGGGGAATGTGGCTGGGATCTATAGCCAAAAAGGTTTGCTACTCTGCCCTCTCTTAGAGTAACTCAACTTTCTTTCAAAGCCTCAGGCCACCCCACTGCAGTGGAACAGCCTACCCCTGTCACCTACCACATGGACAGAGAACTCAGGGGCACCTAGAGGGTGATTGGGCTTAGTTGCTTAGTCTCTTTTTCAGCTTTACCACTAAGGCAGGTTGCTCCTACCACAGAACTGGGTGAGGAGCAGAGAAGGATAAAGGGCACTACTGTTATTTTCCTCCTGGAAGACCCCCTAACACTTACAAACATAGTGGGATAAAGTACAGGTACAGTTCAAGACCTTCTAGCACGTACAAGTACAGTGGGATAAAGGGCTTTTTCTAGTTGGACAGAAAGCCAAGTTTGTTCTGAAATCTCAGATCTCAAATCCCCCCTTTCCCACTAAGCTTTCCAAGGAAGTCAAGATAGCCTTAAGGCAAGGGAGAAAGCAAAGGTCACCATCTTTTGGGTACTTTATACAAATGGCAATGGATGCTTGTGGCTTCTTTATTTCAGTGAAACCCTGGAAGAGAGTTAGGATTGGGGGGCTGCTGGCCTTCAGAGGAAGGAGTATTCGGGAAATGCTGCAGTGGGGTAGAGCCAAGAGGGCTCCAGCAGCCCCAAAGGAAAAGGAGGGCAGTTGTAAACAGCAGAGTAAGAAGGACCGCTTGCTGCTCCATGACATGGATGGAGCTAAACAGTATTATGCTGAGCAAAATAAGCCAGGCAGAGAAAGACAACCACCATATTTCACTCATATGTGGAATGTAAGAAACAAAACAGATGAACATAGGGGAAGGGAAGGAAAAATAAAATAAGGTTAAAATAGAGAGGGAGGCAAACCACAGGAGACTTTTAAATACAGGGAACAAACTGAGGGTTGCTGGAGGGCAGGTGGGGGGGGGATGGGGTAACTGGGTGCTGGGCATTAAGGAGGGCACTGGTTGTGATGAGCACTGGGTGTTGTATGCAACTGATGAATCACTAAATTCTACCCCTGAAACTATAATACAGTATGTTAACTAAAGTGAATTTTTTTTTTTTAAGATTTTATTTATTTATTTGACAGAGACAGCAAGAGAGGGATCACAGCGGGGGGAGTGGGAGAGGGAGAAGCAGGCTTCTCGCAGAGCAGGGAGCCCGATGCAGGGCTCGATCCCAGGACCCTGGGATCATGACCTGAGCCGAAGGCAGATGCTCAACCGACTGAGCCACCCAGGCACCCCTAAATTGAATATAAATAAATATTTTTTTAAAGAAAGGACTGCTGCTCCATCTCTCCAGGTTCTGTTTTCTCCTAGCTCCCCTTCCTTCTCCTTCTGCAACTCTTGCCAATTTGTAAAACTAATGGATGTTTTCATTTTTAATCTCATGAAACAAACCTGAGATGAGTAGTCATCAGTTAGTAACTACATATCCCATGACAAACACTATGACCAAACTTCAGTCAGGCTCCTCTGAACCCTCTTCTCAACTAGGCCTTGACCTTTGGATTTCCATGTCTGTCTTTGCATCGCCTAATTTAGCAAAAATCCTACTAAGTCCGTTCTGTAAGAATCCCTACCCTCAGTATCTGACCAAATCCCTCATCCTGCACCCCTGGTATCTGATCATGCCGACCTGCCTTCAGCAAGAACCTCATCAAGGTGGTATAAACAGAATCCCCCCACCCTTGACGTTTCCTCTTAGTAATTTTCCATCCCCCGACCCCCACCCTGCCCCTTGGCTATAAATCCCCCACTTGTCCCTGTTGTATTTGGAATTGGGCCTGGTTCTGTACTGAGGTCTGTTTTCCTCTATTGCAGGAATCTTGAATAAAACTGGTTTATACCACTTTACAGCTCTGGTTTTAATACCCATCTCCACCTCTAATATCAAATATGGCCAATATTTTTGAAACAGCAGAGTGATCAGGCCCAAATGGAAGATGCTATTGCACTACACTTTAATCATATTTGATATTTGCCTCACGCTAGATGCTGTACAAAAATAGATATAATATTTCCTGGCCTCAAGGGATATTTGATGTAAATAATAAAACAAGAGAACCAATTGACCACTATTTATTGAATTGTTTTACATGGCAAATAAAGGAAGAACCTTAAGGATTTTTGTTTTTTATATTTAAATTAATATATCTGCCTGCTTTACCTTGTGGTATATGGTGATAGAATAATGGAAATCAAGGTAGAAAACAGAGTGCTGACTTCAATGACTGCCTAGCTCCTGAACTGATTAAACCTCACAATGGGGTGGCAGTAAGCAAAAAGCAAGAGGGAGACATTTACAAAGGCAAGAAATCTAACACAGGCTTTGAAGAAAACGCAACAGGACCACCACTGAAAGGAAAAAGCAGGTCTGCGTCAAGGTCAGCACTCTCTCAACAGGAGCAATGAGTCTAGATAAGTCAAGGGCTGCCAGTATGAACACATTTGTTGGGTCTCAACTGGATGCCTCCTCCTTGGTCTCCAGTACCATCTCCTCCTGGCAGCCTTCCGAGTGCTTTACCTAAACTGGAAACCTGACCACACCACTCCCCCTTTAAATAACACTCTTCAATGCCTCTGCACTGCCTAATAAATAAGACGCCAGCTCCTTCATCTGACTTCTAGGGATCCCACAATCGGATTTACCTCTCTGGGACTCCCTCCTCCAGACACAACACTCCAGGAACACTGTTCCAGGGTACTCACCAGGCTGTTTCTCACTGCCTTCACTTTGCTCAGGTCAGTCCTCTGCCAGAAAAGCCCTTCTCTGACTGTTACACAGCTAACCTAGTTATCAAGATCTGGTTTGTAGGCTTCTCCCCCAACCTTCCTCCAGGTGACCGGGGGCGTATCTCTTTTACTGGACCTATGACATTACAATGACTAGTTGGCGTGACTTGCTTCCTTTCGACACTGAGTTATCGAGGGCAGTGGCTACGTCCTATTCATTTTTAGAATCCCCAGCACCTACCATAGTCGCCCAGTGAACGTTTGCTGAGGGAAATAAATTTCCTTAAAGCAGGGAGGCTCCAATATAGTATTTTGCACGAGTGGGGTTTAAAGGCTGGTTCTGCTCTTTACTACCTGGGTGATTCAGACAAGATTTTCCAATGTACTAATGAAAACAAACCTGGTAATACCCATCTGATAGGGCTGTTGGGAAGAGTAAATGAAATCAGGCATATGAAGCATTTAGCTCAGTTCAACCAAGCGTAGTTCTCCCTACAACACCTGCCCCCAACTCCCAAATATCACTCCCAACACAGCTCGGGACAGTAAACAAAGCCTGTTTACCCAGGATATGTTTAATTGTAAGAATCGAGATAAAGGTCAACTCTTCAGGAAAGGAAACTATAGTCCCATCTGAGAGGTGCCGCGGGCGTTCTTCTCTTACTTCTTTGAGGAGCAGTACTTCTGGATTTCTTCTGCGAGCCACAAGCAATGCAGGATGCGCTTCTGTTCAGCAGCTAGTTCCTTTTCAGAGAACTGGCCCAGGAGTTTCTGGACAAATATATTTTGATCTTTCAGAAAAATATTCTTATTGACTCCGACATTTGGCATATTCTCCAGAGACCCAGATTTAAAATGGAAGCTTAAATGTCGGTTCCGTTTTAGACCGGGCCCTTTCTCTTCAATCCATGTGAGCGGACTGCGAAGACAAAAATCATAAATGTCAGAGATTACAAGGGAGGGCAAGTGGATATTTGCTGGCACCCGAGAATCTGGTAACAGGCTTTCATTGTGCACCCATCTTCCCTGAAGCTGCTGCTCAATGGAGTGGCTCAGGTGGCATCTGGACCTCCACCAGCCTCCCAAAGGCCTTGGGTGATTGTTCCCAACTTTACTGCCAAACAGTCCTTCATCGAATTTTGCCATCAGGCAAGGGAATTCATTCAGTGATTTTTGTGTGAACATCAGTTTGTTTTTTCCTTTTGTGACTGGCTTATCCGTAACTTTTTAAAAAGTTTTTAATTCCAGTTAGTTAATATACAGTATTAGATTAGTTTCTGGTGTACAATATAGTGATTCAACAATTCTGTACAACACCCGGTGCTCATCACAACATCCTGCATCCCCATCACCTGTTTAACCCATCCCCCCAACCCCCTCCTCTTCTCTCTCTTTCTCTCATTTGTTTTTATTCTGAGGCTCACAGATAAAGAGAGCCAGATAAGGGCCACAGGCAGTCCATGCACCACCTGAGATTTGTGTGCAAAACTGTTTTTTCCATGTGTATGTGCATTTTAATGGAAAGAAGTGCTTTCATCACATTCTCAAAGAAGTCTATGGTCCAACGCACATGCCAGAAAACACCAGTCTAACCCTGCTGATTAACAAAGCACCTGTTTCTGTTTCAAAATCTGCCTCCCTCCAACTTCCTGCTAAGGTCAGCACTCACAAAAATCTAAAATCCAAAGAGGACAGACTCCACTTCTCCAAAGTCCCTCCTTTCTCTAGGATTATCTTTTCTGTCTTTTTAGCCGGTCAGAGCCGTGGTATCTGCTTAGTGAAACACAGGGAAACCTCCTAGGTAGGCTCTGACCTAAAGTAAGAAGCTTCACTGAGTAACATGACAGAAAAAACATAAAATCTGCTTCTAAAAACACATTCTAAAAGCAATACGGCATTGAATCTAGGGATGTTCTAAATGAAAAAAAATTCCACAGTCCTTTCACCTAAATAAAAGAATCTTCAACTTGAGACAATCCTTTTGGATTTTTGCCTATTGGCATACAAATCAAAGTATGGGTAATTTTTGATTATGCTGCTTTTACTTATTTTAAAATATTTGTATGATCCTATAGTGCTGTTTTATTGTCTGCATACCATGCACAATTGATTATATAATTTAATATTTTATTATTGCCAAATATTTAAGCCTCTTTCCAATTTTAAATTAATATGGGTACTCTGGATTCAACATTTTCACACATATATACTCGCATATATAGTTTTCCCCTCTTCTTCTTAGAACAAAGTTCTGGGAATGAGATGGCTTGTGGTTGGCCTCTGGCTACTTCTCTTTGCTTTCCCCTCCCTTTTCTTTTCCTAAAGGGATGAGTCAGGGTGAAGGACAAAGCAATTTTGTTGGACTATTGTGCTAACGGATAAAGTTTTCAGTGTGAATACGGAAGGTGTTAAATCTTGAGTACATTTAAAGTTCTCTAGCCTTTTCCTCCCCTGCCACCATTCCTCAAATTTCCTCTCTCCTTTTCCTTTGGGCTGCAATAGGTCAGGCCTGGGGTGGGCAGGTTAGACCAGTGTCGCTAAGGAAGAAGGGAAGCTACCTTTTGGGTTTTTCTGCCTGTAGACTGATGGTCCCTGATCAAGCTTAAGATTTAGGTGTGAGGTTACAGGAAAAGGACCCAAGCAGGTCCCTTAAGAATGTTTTGGGTGTTGGAGGGAGCTCAGGGCTGCCTTCGACCTGTGTAAAGGAATCCTCCCCTTGGCTAACCTAGCTCACCAACACCTACACTAGAGTGTGGAGGTGTATGTTTAAGAGGAAAAGATCTGAAGTACATAAAGGGGGAGCCAGGCCAATAGCCATATATGTACGGAGACATCAGGGGAAATGTTGATAGAATAACTTCCTTATTTTGTGGTCCTATCTGCTAAAAACCTGAGGAGTCCCGGTTTCCTAACCTCCTAGTCATGTATTTAAGTGAGGATATTGAATGTTGGCACTGTACTGCCAAATGAATGGAGTAGGGCTGAGGATGGCCCTGGTCCACGCAAGTTCTGAGTTTGGACAACACTCAGCTCCAGACATCCCAAACAAAAACACAAGCTTTAAACTCACAGACAACTTCTCCACTCTCCCTCTCTGTGAAACCTTCATTTGCAAATATTTGCATTTGTCAACTTGGGCATGGACTACCTACAAAAAAGGCCTCTTACAGCTCACCTTCTCCAGGGTGGTGTTCAGCCACATCCATATCCCTAGTATCAGCACGTCTTTGCAAGCCGGGGGGAGGTGGTGATTTCTAACACTGCTCTCCCCAGGCCCTGAAGGATGAGTAGGCAACGGACTGCATGGCTTTGACACTATTCCTAGCAGCTGGCTTCAACAGGAGAGCTGAAACTTTTAACTCTCCTATACACTGATTAGCCACATAAGATTTGGGTTAAAAAAGTATTTTTGTTATTTTTACAAAGTGTGAAAACTGCTGGTAAGATGGAAGGAACATGGGCTGGAGAAGCAGCTGCACGGGGATTTCCTGGATGACCTTGGGATCTAAGACAGCCACCTGCCTCGCCGGCAGGGGAGGACCACCATAAGGGACAGACAAGGCCTGGTGTGTTTTCTAGGATACAACTTTCTTGTGCCCTTCCCATGCACTTTTGGGGAGAAGCTGTGGCAATCTGGGGACAGGAGACAGGCTGCCTAAGTGTGATCCTCACACAATCACTTAGTTCTGTGCCCTTAGCAAGTTTCTTAGCTGCTCTGAGCCTCAGTTTCCCAGGTGATAGTAATAATGCCCACTTCAGAGAGTTGGTATACAGATTATATGAGAAAATCCTTGTTAAAGGGCTATGTGCCTCACACATAGTAAGCACTCAATAAACATCCACTAACCCTAGCATTGGTACAACAGGGATTCAAGTAATGATCTCGGTCTTTCGAGTCCTTTTATTGTAACTTTTCAAGATCATGCCTCCTCTCCTCCCCGACCCCAGCTATGGTTCTGCTCTATTCTACTGTGTTGTTTGAAGGTAGTTGTAACTTAAATTGTGTCTGGAAACAACTGGCAGAGTTTCCTAATGTGTAGTAATAACCCTAGAAGGACATCTTCTTGTAGCTTTAAGAAAATGTGGCCTAAAAACTGAGACAAGGTTTGGGGGAGAGAGAAAAGAAGCCCACAGATCCCAAGCATTCCTCCTGGGTACTGTCAGGAGCCAAGACTGCATTCACAGGGTAAGACAGCTTTTCTTTGTCACAGGGCACACTATACCAAGGGCCCTGTAAGCTGAGCAGGGACCCATTTGCTTTGAAGAGCTGCAGTTCAGCCAAGTTTTCTATTCTGGAAGTTATTAAAATGATTCATGTATGAACGCGTTGTAGCCTATAAATCAAAAATTCATATTCAGGTCAGACAAAGAATCTAAGAGACAGTAGTTAAATTGGTAAACTACTAAAATGAAGGTGTTCAATCTATCATCTAAAAATTTTTGGTTATGACTCAAGATTTTTATAAATAAATGATCTTTACAAACTCTTATCAAAAAGTTGGTCTCTCTTCTAAAATATTCATTTCCATGGCTAGTTTTGTTTAACTGAGGTATAGTTGACATTTAACATTGTACTAGTTTCAGCCCACAGCTAGGTTTATTTTTTTAAGATTTTTATTTATTTGAGAGAGACAGAGCGTGAGCAGGGGGAAGGGCAGAGGGAGAGGGAGAAGCAGGCTCCCCACTGAGCCAGCTGGGAGCCCGATGCGGGGCTCGATCCCAGAATCCAGGATCATGACCTGAGCCGAAGGCAGATGCTTAACCGACTGAGCCACCCAGGCGCCCAGCCCACAGCTAGTTTTAAAAGCACACAGGCTTTAAAACATTTCATAATGTGATGACAAAAATTAACATCAATGCTGTTTATTCACCGCTTTAACACTGAATACAGTAAGTTTGAGATATTCAAAATACTCTGATCCATCTAATCAGTGAACATGAATAAGAAGTGTATCATTTTCCCTATGCAGTTGTGGTCGTGTTGAGATTAAAAGTACAATCTGGGGGCGCCTGGGTGGCTCAGACGGTTAAGCGTCTGCCTTCGGCTCAGGTCATGATCCCAGGGTCCTGGGATCGAGTCCCGCATCGGGCTCCCTGCTCCGTGGGAGCCTGCTTCTCCCTCTGCTTCTCTCTCTCTCTCTCTCTCTCTCTCTGTCTCTCATGAATAAATAAATAAAATCTTAAAAAATAAATAAATAAAAATAAAAATAAAAGTACAATCTGTGAAGTAGAAAGTATTACATGAAATTAAGAATTTATTATAACATAGTGTTTGCCATCTGCCCCAACCCCTCACCTGATGCTTGCCTCCCCTTTGCAATAATGCGAGTCAGTCTCTACTTCCCTCACATCTTGTTTCCTGTCTGACTCCTACTCAAATTTCAAGACTGAGCAAAGCACCTTTTCCTCCGAGAAGCTCTCCAGGGTCCCCTTTGCTGTGCTCCTGCAGCACCCTGAGCGACCTTTAGCTCTGCCTGTAGGAGACTGCACCTGTCTGCGGGGAGGGTTGGACCACAGCTGCAGTTCTAACGCTTACAATGCTGGTGTCAGAGCCAGGGTCTACCAGTGTGATTCCTCCAAATGCAGCACTTCGAAGCTCTGCATACTTGACCTTCATCTGTGACTTCTGCCTTTCCCTTGCAAAGAGAAAACTCCTCAAATGGACATAGATCGGGCTTCATGCAGGAACTCAAATACTTTTCTCTTTTTGTAAATACCCACCTGTTTCTTTTATTACCAAGAGACCCACCTACCTGGGAACACATACAGAAACACTACAAAACACTTGCTGTTTTAAATATTTTACAGAGCCTAAGTGCTTTTCAAGGAAAACTATGAATGTGCTTTTGTTTTATTTTTTTTTTATTTTTTATTTTTTAATATTTTTATTTATTTATTTGAGAGAGAGAATGAGAGAGAGAGAGCATGAGAGGGGGGAGGGTCAGAGGGAGAAGCAGACTCCC
>NC_058414.1:9639409-9655369 GCF_002201575.2 Neomonachus schauinslandi
ATATATATTAGAAGCCTGAAATATTTTTATTATCCTGTGGGCTAGATATATATTTTATATATATATATATATAAAATATATCCGTATATGGATGTATAGTTTACATATAGTAAACATATATACACTTACATATACAAACATCTACACCCTCTTCAGTTAGTGATTTAAAGAAGTCTTGTAAAAGAAGAATCAAGGTATTTTAGCCCCCGAGGCTACATTCCGATAAATACCATATAACTATCTATATAAATGACAGTAGGGTAAAGGCACCATGATAGCTCTGAAGAAAACGGCGATACCTACAAACTATGTAAATATCAAGAAAAGTGATACAGTGTTAAGTGTTTTCTCAGTCTTCATAATCTCCTACACCAAAGTACATTCAATAGAATATTTGTGTGAGAAATACGTGTGGTTAAGATATTGCTCCTGACTGTCCCCGGCCCAAATTTTAAACATAATCCAAATTTAAAAGACTACATACCTGTTACATTGTTTATAAACCAATGATTTCTTACAAATTTGATACTGACTTCAAATTCATAATTATGCCTATGCTTTAAAAAAGGTTAACTTATAAATAAAAGCCAACAAAATTATAAGTTTCATAGGCAACATGGTTTGGAATCACTAGGACCTAGGTATCAAACTCACAAAAGAAGGGTTTCTCCTCAGCTGGTTACTGTTTGCTCTTGTTCAGAGAGGACACAGCAGCCATCAAATGTTTGAGCCATGAAGTCAGAGGCCTGAGCTCCAACCTGGCCTGGCCACTTGGCTGTTTTTGTCAGCTCTGTGAAGCTACTCACGTCTCTGATCTTCCTTTTTTTCCTGTATAATGGGGGTATAAATACCCACTTTATAGGACTGTCATATGAAATTAACATGAACGAATGCATGTCACATACTTAGCACAGTTCCTTGTATAGATTAATGGTTATTATTTGTTACAACAACCCTATCATTAGTTTAAACGATGAAGGTGGATTTCGAAATGACGTTCCACTGTTATTTTCTGGAAGTTCATGAGATTAATGGTTTTGCCACTTAACAATGCCTGGCCATGTCAGGGTTTTGCTTCCATAAGGAGAGCCCTCAGGAGAGGTGGCCCAAATACCCTAGGGTATAGCCAGATAAGGAGTCCATACAAAGGTCACCCCAAGAGCAGGAGCCTCAAGGATGCTCATTTCCTATTGCTAATGGAGCTACTCAAATAATGATCAACATAAGTAATCAAATATACAGTAGGTCAAATATTCTGGCTGCAGCCAATGTCCTTGTAACTTATTGGAGGAAAAAAGGGGCTATGCATATTCTGTTTGCTCTGCAAAGAGGATAAAAATGTTCTCCTCCTCAAGAACCTGTCTCAGTCTATTTTGAACTTCCTATGGAAAAATAATCTCCAATTTGTTAAGATTTAATGAGGAGGGGCGCCTGGGTGGCTCAGATGGTTAGGCGTCTGCCTTCGGCTCAGGTCATGATCCTAGGGTCCCGGGATCGAGCCCCACATCGGGCTCCTGGCTCAGCAGGAAGCCTGCTTCTCCCTCTCCCTCTGCCTCTCTCCCTGCTCATGCTCTCTGTCTCTGTCTCTGTGTCTCAAATGAATAAATAAAAAATCTTAAGAAAAAAAAAAAGATTTAATGAGGAAAATTCTACACCTAATAGGTTGGGACGGAAGCATAAGTAAATTTAAGATTTCTAACATACTTTTTACCTAAGGCCCACCAAAGCACTTAAATCTCATTTGAAGAAAGAAGGAAAATAGGTATTTTTATTGTTTGTGGCAGCATGGGAAGATAATATTAAATTGGCCTTCAGTCAGAGAGTCTTTAGCGAAAATGAATCCAAACTAACATCCTAGAGAACCAGGAAAGAACCCAGTTAGCCTACCAGCCTCCCCAGTTCCACATGACCCGTGATCCCACCTCAAACTGACCTGTGAAGAGAAGAGACCCTTTCAGCAGTTCTTTCCCCACCACTTCTTTCTTCAGGAATGCAAACTCCTCCATCAAGAGTTCAACATGCTCCTCATGCAAGACCTTCCCTGTCATGACAAAAAATGGGAGTGAAAAAGGCAGTCATCACCGGCTGTGTATAGACGTGCATCCCAGATTCTAGGTCTTGTCTTCCCCCAGCACAGGGTACAGAGACCACAGAACCACCCGCGGTACCCCTGCACCCTTACATACCCCAGCTGAAGGTGGTGCCAGGGCCAGGCTTGCAACAGAAATCAAAATCTAAGAAAGCCAGATGGCATCCACCTGCCCCAAAGGCAAGATGAGATCAGGGAAGTGTCTGAGCCGAATGTTAAGTTCTTTTCTAGCCAGAAGGGGACAGCGCAGCATAAAAATCTAGGAAACACGGAGAAGACTAGGAACTGTCGGGACTGGAGAGGAGCTAAAATTAGACTCTTTATTTCAAAGAACTGGAAGAACCAAGTGATTTTTCTCAAATTACCCAGGCTGAAGGGAGGATAAATAATATATTCATAACCAAAATTTTGGATTATAAAATAAAGCTGCTAAAAAGCTTTGCTCTGGTGGTTTTTTCTTATCTAGGCTAGAAGTTTCACAAAGTACCAGAACTATTTTCCCCCTCTTTGATAGCTCTTTATTCTCAACTAGTCTCACATGTCTATTTTTTTCATATACATTCCCCCCATATTACTGACCTCTTTTGTTTTGTCCACAAAACAAAAACAAAACCACCAAGAAAAACTTAAAGCACAATTAAAACTCTTTTGTTCAAGTATGCTTTGCTTAGCTTTTCCATTTTTATTTATTTATTTTTATATCTTTATGGCTTATTTACTACTTGTTACAAGTTTGTAGCCTTAAACATTATAAATATTACCCCCACACACATCCTATCCCTTGTTAATCACAATTTCATTGGGTCTTTTTACAGGTTTGACTTTCTATACTCCACATATTAGTTAAATCATATTGTACTTGTCTTTCTCTGACTTATCTTACTTAGCATATTTTGCTCAAGATATACCCATGTTGGGGCGCCTGGGTGGCTCAGTTGGTTAAGCGACTGCCTTCGGCTCGGGTCATGATCCTGGAGTCCCAGGATCGAGTCCCGCATCGGGCTCCCTGCTCGGCAGGGAGCCTGCTTCTGCCTCTGACCCTCCCCCTTCTCATGTGCTCTCTCTCTCTCTCATTCTCTCTGTCTCAAATAAATAAATAAAATCTTTAAAAAAAAAAAGAGATATACCCATGTTGTTGTAAATGGCAGGACATCCTCCTTTCCCATAACTGAATATTCCACTTCATGTATGTACCACATCTTTTTAAAATATTCATGTTGATGGGCATTTGGGTTGTTGCTATTGTGAATAATGTGATAAATGTGGGAGTGCATATATCTTATCAAAATTCCATTTTCATTTTCTTTGGATAAACACCCAGAAGTGAAATTGCTGGAGTGTATGGTAGACCTATTTTTAATTTTTTGAGGAATCTCCATATTGTTTCCCACTAACAATGTATGTGGACTATCCTTTTCACCTTTTACCAGCACCTGTTGTCTCTTTTTTTCGTGCCAATTTAACAGGTGTGAGGTGATAACTCATTGTGGCTTTATTTGCATTTTCCTGATGATGAGTGACATTGAGCATTTTTCCACATGCCTGCTGGCCATGCCGATACCCTCTCTGGAGAAAATATCTATTTAAGAACTATTTTGTGATTAAGTATAAAGTGTGTTTAAGATCTGTATTTTCACATAAACACAGAGGGAAATCTGGGACACTGGGAGGTGCTCCTGGGATATTGGCCATTGCTTATCCCAGCTTCACAGAAAACTGCAGAATGGGGTGGGTTTGTTCTTGCACCTTATGGTAAGCAGGCACATGGCCTGAATCTCTACAGAGTTAGGTGTGTGGGAGAGTGAGATTCCTTCCGCCCACTACCTAGCCCCTGAATATGGCAAAGAAAGCTTCCTACAATAAGCAGAAGCTTCTCCCCTGTGGTGGTTTTATCCATATTTACATGCCTATGAGGGGACTTGGGCATCTGGGAAGTTGGACCATGTTATATTCTCTCCAGAACTAGTTTTATATTTCCATTTCTGTATTTCCATATCCTTGGTCATTAAAGAATTTTTTTAACTTTCGGATTGCCTGAGCAGCTCAGTTGGTTGAGTGTCTGACTCTTGATTTCAGCTCAGGTCATGAACTCAGTGTCGTGGGAATGAGCCCCACATTGGGCTCCATGCTCAGCGCAGAGTCTGCTTGAGATTCTCTCTCCCCCCTTCGCTGCCCTTCCCCCCCCGCTCATGTTCTCTCTCTCTCTCGCTCTCTAAACAAATTAATTAAAATCTTAAAAAAAAGACTTTATCTAAGATGTGGTACACACACACACACATATACACACACAATGAAATATTACTCAGCCATCAAAAAGGATGAAATCTTACCATTTACATCGACATGGATAGAACTAGAGGGTATTATGCTGAGTGAAATAAGCCCATCAGAGAAAGACAATTATCATATGGTTTCACTCATATGTGGAATGTAAGAAACAGCACAGAGGACCATAGGGGAAGGGAGGGAAAACTGAATGGGAAGAAATCAGAGAGGGAGACAAACCATGAGAGACACTTAACTCTGGGAAACAAACTGAAGGTTGTTGGAGGGGAGGTGGGTGGGGGGTGGGGTAACTGGGTGACCGGCATTAAGGAGGGCACGTGATGTGATGAGCACTGGGTGTTATATGCAACTGATGAATTACTGAACTCTACATCTGAAACTACTGATGTACTATATGTTGGCTAATTGAATTTAAATAACAAACAAACAAATAAATAAAAACTTTACCTTTCAACTGAACCTTATTTTTCTATCACTCACTCAATGATCTATTGTGATAAACACATGTGGTAACTACAGCATACATACATACATACACACACACACAGATTCCGATACACATATTCCTAGATCTCTTTATTGATCACACCTAGAGTACAAACCTTGATATCAAAATAGAATTTATTGCACTGATGCTGGGAACCTAAACTGATGCAGCCACCATAGAAAACAATATGGAGGTTCCTCCAAAAATTAAAACTAAAACTACCATACGATCCAGCAATTCCACTACTGGGCATTTATCCAAAGGAAATGAAAACACTAATTCAAAAAGATATCTGCACCCTCATGTTCACTGTAGTATTATTTACTAAGACATGGAAACAACCTAAGTGTCAACTGATGAATGAATGGATAGAGAAAATGTGACATAAATATACAATGGGATATTATTCAGCCATAAAAAAGAAGGTAATCTTACCATTTGCTACAAAATAGGTGGACCTTGAGGGCGTTATGCTAACTGAAATAAGTCAGAGAAAGACAGACAGCACATGATCTCACTTATATGTGGAATCTAAAAAACAAACAAACAAAAACAAAAAACCCCAGCAAACTGACAGATACAAACTGAGCAGATACAGAGAACAGGCTGGTGGCTGTAAGAGGTAGGGGGTAGGGGGTGGGCAAAATAGGTGAAGGTAGTCAAAAGGTCCAAACTTCCAATTATAACTGGAATGATAATGTCATGGAAATATAACGTACAGCATAGTAACAATAGTTAGTATTGTACTATATACTTGCAAGATGCTAAGAGATCTTAAAAGTTCTCATCACAAGAAAAAAAACTGTGGTGATAGGTATTAACTTATTGTGATGATCATTTTACAATATATATAAATATGGGATCATTACACTGTATACCTGAAACTAATATAATGTTATGTGTCAATTATATCTCAATTAAAAAATTAAAAAAAAAAACATTCACCACTAAATGAACCTTAGCTCCTTGGAGAAATGGCTAAGTGCACAGCTGAGGCAGAGAAAGCACACAATGAACACAAACCAGTTTATGCTGGAAAGCAAGGAACTGCTCAAAGAATAATGGAAATATGATTAAATGACACAAGAGCTAGCAATAAAAAGGTCCCCACTAATCAAATATGAAACAATTTTAATATCAAAATAAATAGATTATAATACATTTAATTAAAAAAGAAGCTATGAATCAATCCATATTAATATAAATTCATAAATGAATAATCAGAAAGTGTGATAAATAATGGATATTTATCAAGTTTCAAACTACCTCCCCACAAAATAATCATTAATACAAAGTGGTGAAAAGTAACTTTCCGTGTAGAAACCTGGCAGACACCACCTTAATCCAATGACATAATTATTAACGGACAAATTGAATTGGATGCCACTTCTTTCACTTAGAAGAACACAGCATTAGAAAGACGGCGGAGGAGTAAGGGACCCTATTCCAACCGGTCCCCTGAATTTAGCTGGATATCTACCAAACCATTCTGAACAGCCACAAAATCAGCCTGAGATGTAAGAATATACATCGGGATCTCTACAAGCAGAAAAACATGACCTGTCCCCAGGTATGAAGCGCAGAGCTGTGATTCTGCGGGCAGATATCAGAAGATAAACAGAAAGGGGAGGGAGCTGCCATAAGCTGGCGCTGGGAAGGTGAGATAACACAGGAATGCAAAAGCATCCTGCACTGGGGACCGGGCACAGACTCACAGACAGGTAGCAGCAGGGAAAGGACTTTAGTCCAGCCCTCAGACAGGATCCACGAGCTGCAGGTGTGCACGTACGAACCAGGGGCGGCTCATGGTTTTAGAAGCACAAAGGGCAGAGACGTGCCCGGCCCTGGGATCAACCTATGGGGGTACTCATGTGGGGCACACAACAGGGGAGGCTAAGGTTTTTAGCAGTGCAGACACAAACAGAGACTATGAGTCCTGGAGAGCTGAGTGGAAGAGCAGACTGCAATTTCTCTGTTCTGAGACAGAGGTTTGGATGCAGTTAATTCTGCTCTGACTCTCGGAAGAGACGGAGGAGACGTGGAAAGCCGCCAGGAAAAGCCGCAAGAGAACAAAAGCCCAAAAAACCAGTTTTAACTGAGCCCACCCCCTCCTGACAGGGGGCAGGACAACTCTGCCCAAGCAGAGTTGCCTGAGTAACATTGCGGCAGGCCCCTCCCCCAGAAGACAGGCTGGAAGAACAAGAGGCAGACAGCCCTAAGGTCCCTACAAAACAGGTGTGTCTTGCTTGGGTCCTGGTTAATACTTTAGACTCTGTACATTCCCTCAACCATGCCTCAACAGAATGACTAAGAGGAGGAACCCCCAACAAAGAAAGAATCAGAGACTGTGGCCTCTGCCACAAACCTAATGGATAAGGATATAAGCAAGATGTCAGAGACAGACTTCAGAGTAGAAATTATGAAGTCAATATCTAGGTTTGAGAAAAATATTAGCGACAGTATAGAATCTCTAAAGGCAGAAATGAGATCTAATCAGGCCGAACTTAAAAATGCTATGAATGAAATGCAGTTTAAACTGGATACTCTGACTGCCAGGGTAAATGAGGCAGAAAAATGAATTAGTGAGCTAGAAGATAAGATGATAGAAAAGAAGGAAACTGAGGAGACCTGTGAAAAACAGATTAAAGCCCAAGAGATCAGACTGAGAGAGATTAATGACGCCATGAAACGTTCCAATGTCAGAATATTGGGATCCCTGAGGGGGTGGAGAGACAGAGAGGTCTAGAAGATATACTTGAGCAAATCGTAGCTGAACTTCCCTAATCTGGGGAAGGAAACAAGCATTTGTGTCCAAAAGACAGAGAGGATCCATCCCAAGATCAAAGAGAACAAATCAATGCCTCAGCATATAATAGTAAAACTATCAAATCTTAAATCCAAGGAAACAATCCTGAAAGCGGCTAGGGGGGAGAGATTCCTTACGTACAGAGGGAGGACCATCAGAATAACATCAGACTTGTCTACAGAGACCTGGCAAGCCAGAAAGGGCTGGCAAGACATATTCAGGGTACTAAATGAGAAGAACATGCAGAATACTTTATCCAGCAAGGCTGTCATTTAGAATGGAGAGACAACGAGCTTTCAAGACCAGCAGAAACTGAAGGAATATGTGACCACCAAGCTGGCCCTGCAAGAAATATTAAGGGGGGGGGGGGTTCTAGAAAAGAAAGACCACAAGAGTAATATAGACCAGAAATTTACAGAGACAATCTATAGAAACAAGGACTTCACAGGCAACATGATGGCAATAAAATCGTATCTTTCAATAATCACTCTCAACGTGAATGGCCTAAATGCTCCCATGAAATGGCAAGGGTTGCAGACTGGATACAAAGACAGGACCCATCCACATGCTGGCTATAACAGACTCATTTTGAACGTAAAGATACATCCAGACTGAAAGTGAGGGGATGGAGAACCATTTTTCATGCCACCGGACCTCAAAAGAAAGCTGGGGTACCCCAAAGATACAAATGTAGTGACCCAAACGGGCACATGCACCCCAATGTTTATAGCAGCAATGTCCACAATAGCCAAACTATGGAAAGAGCCTAGATGTCCATCAACAGATGAACGGATAAAGAAGATGTGGTATTTATATACAATATTATGCAGCCATCAAAGAAATGAAATCTTGCCATTTGCAAAGACGTGGATGGAACTAGAGGGTATTATGCTAAGTGAAATAAGTCAATCAGAAAAAGACAAGTATGATATGATCTCACTGATATGAGGAATTCTTAATCTTAGGAAACAAAATGGGGGTTGCTGGAGTGGTGGGGGTGAGAGGGATGGGGTGGCTAGATGATAGACATTGGGGAGGGTATGTGCTATGGTGAGCACTGTGAATTGTGTAAGACTGTTGAATCACAGACCTGTACCTCTGAAACAAATAATACATTATATGTTAATTAAAAAAAATTAAAAAAAGAAGGGGCACCTGGGTGGCTCAGATGGTTAAGTGTCTGCCTTCAGCCCAGGTCATGATCCCAGAGTCCTGGGATCAAGTCCTGCATCGGGCTCCCTGCTAGGCGGGCAGCCTGCTTCTCCCTCTGCCTCTGCCTCTCTCTCTCTCTGACTCTCATGAATAAATAAATAAAACATTTTTAAAAAAGAAAAAAAAAAAAGAAAAGAAAACGATCCAAAACAAAAAAAAAAAAAAAGAAAGAAAGAAAGCTGGGGTAGCAATTCTTATATCAGACAAATTAGATTTTAAGCTAAAGACTGTAGTAAGAGATACAGAAGGACGCTATATCATTCTTTTTTTTTTTTTAAAGATTTTATTTATTTATTTGACAGAGAGAGACATAGCGAGAGCAGGAACACAAGCAGGGGGAGTGGGAGAGGGAGAAGCAGGCTTCCTGCAGAGCAGGGAGCCCGATGTGGGACTCGATCCCAGGATCCTGGGATCATGACCTGAGCCGAAGGCAGACGCTTAACGACTGAGCCACCCAGGCGCCGGGACGCTATATCATTCTTAAAGGGTCTAGCCAACAAGAAGATCTAACAATTGTAAATATCTAGCATGTAAATATTAAGCATCAAGCATGGCTTGATGGCTGCTCCCCCAACATGGGAGCAGCCATCTACATAAGCCAACTGGTTTTTTTTGTTGCTTTTTTTTTTAAAGATTTTTTATTTATGTATTTGACAGAGAGAGACACAGCGAGAGAGGGACACAAGCAGGGGGAGTGGGGGAGGGAGAAGCAGGCTTCCCGCTGAGCAGGGAGCCTGATGCAGGGCTCGATCCCAGGACCCTGGGATCATGACCAGAGCCGAAGGCAGACGCTTAACGACTGAGCCACCCAGGTGCCCTTGCATAAGCCAACTGTTAACCAAAATAAAGAAACATATTGATAACACTATGTTAATTGAAGGAGACCTCAATACTCCATTTTCAGCAACAGACAGATCATCTAAGCAGAAGATCAACAGAGAAACGAGCTTTGAATGACACACTGGACCAGATAGACCTCATAGATATATACAGAACATTCCACCCTAAAACAACAGAATACTCATTCTTCTCGAACGCACATGGAACTTTCTCCAGAATAGACCACATATTGGATCACAAATCAGGTCTCAACCAATACCAAAAGATTGAGATTATTCCCGGCCTATTTTCAGACCACAATGCTTTGAAACTGGAACTCAATCACAGGAGAAAATTTGAAAGGAATTCAAACACTTGGAAGCTAAAGACCATCCTGCTAAAGAATGTTTGGATCAACCAGGAAATTAAAGAACTTAAACAACTCGTGGATACCAATGAGAATGAAAACACATCAGTCCAAAACCTATGGGATACTGCAAAGGCAGTCCTAAGGGGGAAATACATAACCATCCAAGCCTCACTCAAAAAAGTAGAAAAATCCCGAATACACAAGCTAACCTAATACCTAAAGGAACAGGAGAAAGAACAACAAATAAAACCTAAACCATGCAGGAGAAGAGAAATAATAAAGATTAGAGCAGAGATCAATGAATTAGAAACCAGAAATACAGTACAGTAGATCAATGAAACTAGAAGCTGGTTCTTTGAAAGAATTAATAAGATTGATAAACCACTGGCCAGACTTATCCATAAGAAAAGAGAAAGGACCCAAATCAATAAAATCATGAATGAAAGGGGAGAGATCACGACTAACACCAAGGAAATAGAAACAATTATTAGAAATTATTATCAGCAACAAATTAAGCAACCTGGAAGAAATGGATGCCTTCCTGGAAACTTACAAACTACCAAGACTGAAACAGGAAAAAATTGACAATCTGAATAGACCAATAACCAGTAACAAAATTAAAGCACTGATCAAAAACCTCCCAAAAAACAAGAGTCCAGGGCCAGATAGCTTCCCAGGGGAATTCTACCAAACTTTTAAAGAAGAAATAGTACCTATTCTTCTGAAGCTGTTTCAAAAAATAGAAACAGAAGGAAAACTTCCAAACTCATTCTATGAGGCCAGTATTACCTTGATCCCAAAACCAGGCAAAGATCCCATCGAAAAGGAGAATTACAGGCCAATATCCCTGATGAATATGGATGCCAAAATTCTCAACAAGATCATAGCCAATAGGATCCAACAGTACATTAAAAGGATTATCCATCATGACCAGGTGGGATTTATTCCTGGGATGCAAGGGTGGTTCAACATTTGCAAATCAATCAGTGTGATAGAACACATTAATAAAAGAAGAGACAAGAACCATATGATCCTCTCAATTGGTGCAGAATAATCATTTGACAAAATATGGCATCCTTTCCTGATTAAAACTCTTCAGAGTGTAGGGATAGAGGGAACATTCCACAAGTTCATAAAAACCATCTATGAAAAGCCCACAGCGAATATCATTCTCAATGGGGGAAAGCTGAGAGCCTTTCCCTTAAGAGCAGGAACACGGCAGGGATGGCCACTCTCACCACTATTGTTCAACATAGTAATAGAAGTTCTAGCATCAGCAATCAGACACAAAAAGAAATAAAACGTATTCAAATTGGCAAAGAAGAAGTCAACTCTCTCTCTTCGCAGATGACTTTATGTGGAAAACCCAAAAGACTCCACCCCCAAATTACTAGAACTCATAGAGCAATTCAGTAAATGTGGCAGGATACAAAATCAATGCACAGAAATCAGTTGCTTTTCTATACACTAACAATGTAACTGTAGAAAGAGAAATTAGGGAATTGATTCCATTTACAATAGCACCAAAACCTGTAAGATACCTCGGAATAAACCTAACCAAAGAGGTAAAAGATCTAAACTCTAGAAACTACAGAAGACTTATGAAAGAAATTGAAGACACAAAAAGATGCAAAAACATTCCATGCTCATGGATTGGAAGAATAAACATTGTTAAAATATCTATGCTGTCCAGAGCAATCTACACTTTCAACGCCATCCCAATCAAAATACCAATGGCATTTTCCAAAGAGCTGGAAAAAACAATCCTAAAATTTGTGTGGAACCATAAAAGACCTTGTATCGCCAAGGAAATGTTGAAAAAGAAAACCAAAGCTGTGGGTATCAGGTTTCCTGATTTCAAGCTATATTACAAAGCTGTGATCACCAAGACAGCATGGTATTGGAACAAAAACAGACACACAGATCAATGGAACAGAACCCAGATATGGACTCTCAATGCTATGGTCAACTAATCTTTGACAAAGCAGGAAAAAATATCCAATGGAAAAAAGAAAGTCTCTTCAATAAATGGTGCTGGGAAGTACAGCATCCTTTCTTGATCAAAACTCTTCAGAGTATAGGCATAGAGGGTACATACCTCAATATCATAAAAGCCATCTATGAAAAACCTACAGCGAATATCATTCTCAATGGGGAAAAACTGAGAGCTTTCCCCCTAAGGTCAGGAACGCGGCAGGGATGTCCACTATCACCACTGCTATTCAACATAGTATTGGAAGTCCTAGCCACAGCAATCAGACAACAAAAAGAAATCAAAGGCATCCAAATTGGCAAGGAAGAAGTCAAACTCTCACTCTTTGCAGATGATATGATACTTTATGTGGAAAACCCAAAAGACTCCACCCCAAAACTGCTAGAACTCATACAGGAATTCAGTCAAGTGGCAGGATATAAAATCAATGCACAGAAGTCAGTGGCATTCCTATACACCAACAACAAGACAGAAGAAAGAGAAATTAAGGAGTCGATCCCATTTACAATTGCACCCAAAACCATAAGATACCTAGGAATAAATCTAACCAAAGAGACAAAGGATCTGTACTCAGAAAACTATAAAATACTCATGAAAGAAATTGAGGAAGACACAAAGAAATGGAAAAACATTCCATGCTCATGGATTGGAAGAACAAATATTGTGAAGATGTCAATGCTACCTAGAGCAATCTACACATTCAATGCAATCCCCATCAAAATACCATCCACTTTTTTCAAAGAAATGGAACAAATAATCCTAAAATTTGTATGGAACCAGAAAAGACCCCGCATAGCCAGAGGAATGTTGAAAAAGAAAAGCAAAGCCGGCGGCATCACAATTCCGGACTTCCAGCTCTATTACAAAGCTGTCATCATCAAGACAGCATGGTACTGGCACAAAAACAGACACATAGATCAATGGAACAGAATAGAGAGCCCAGAAATGGACCCTCAACTCTATGGTCAACTCATCTTTGACAAAGCAGGAAAGAATGTCCAATGGAACAAAGACAGTCTCTTCAACAAATGGTGTTGGGAAAATTGGACAGCCACATGCAGAAGAATGAAACTGGACCATTTCCTTACACCACACACAAAAATAGACTCCAAATGGTTGAAAGACCTCAATGTGAGACAGGAGTCCATCAAAATCCTAAAGGAGAACACAGGCAGCAACCTCTTTGACCTCAGCCGAAGCAACTTCTTCCTAGAAACATCGCCAAAGGCAAGGGAGGCAAGGGCAAAAATGAACTATTGGGACTTCATCAAGATAAAAAGCTTTTGCAAAGCAAAGGAAACAGTCAACAAAACCAAAAGACAACCAACAGAATGGGAGAAGATATTTGCAAATGACATATCAGATAAAGGGCTAGTATCCAAAATCTATAAAGAACTCATCAAACTCAACACCCAAAGAACAAAGAATCCAATCAAGAAATGGGCAGAAGACATGAAAAGACATTTTTCCAAAGAAGACATCCAAATGGCCAACAGACACATGAAAAAGTGCTCAGTATCGCTCGGCATCAGGGAAATCCAAATCAAAACCTCAATGAGATACCACCTCACACCTGTCAGAATGGCTAAAATTAACAAGTCAGGAAATGACAGATGTTGGCGGGGATGCGGAGAAAGGGGAACCCTCCTACACTGTTGGTGGGAATGCAAGCTGGTGCAGCCACTCTGGAAAACTGTATGGAGGTTCCTCAAAAAGTTGAAAATAGAGCTACCATATGATCCAGCAATTGCACTACTGGGTATTTACCCCAAAGATACAAAAGTAGGGATCCGAAGGGGTACGTGCACCCCGATGTTTATAGCAGCAATGTCCACAATAGCCAAACTGTGGAAAGAGCCAAGATGTCCATCGACAGATGAATGGATAAAGAAGATCTGGTATATATATACAATGGAATATTATGCAGCCATCAAAAGGAACGAGATCTTGCCATTTGCAACGACGTGGATGGAACTGGAGGGTATTATGTTGAGTGAAATAAGTCAATCAGAGAAAGACAAGTATCATATGATCTCACTGATATGAGGAATTCTTAATCTCAGGAAACAAACTGAGGGTTGCTGGAGTGGGGGGTGGGGTGGGAAGGATGGGGTGACTGGGTGATAGACACTGGGGAGGGTATGTGCTCTGGTAAGCGCTGTGAATTTTGCAAGACTGTTGAATCTCAGATCTGTACCTCTGAAACAAATAACGCAATATATGTTAAGAAAAAAAAAAAGAAGAAGAAGAAGAAGGTAGCGGGAGGGGAAGAATGAAGCGGGGGAAATCGGAGGGGTAGACGAACCATGAGAGACGATGGACTCTGAAAAACAAACAGGGTTCTAGAGGGGAGGGGGGTGGGAGGATGGGTTAGCCTGGTGGTGGGTACTGAGGAGGGCACGTTCTGCATGGAGCACTGGGTGTTATGCACAAACAATGAATCATGGAACACTTCATCTAAAACTAATGATGTAATGTATGGGGATTAACATAAGAATAAAAAAAAAAAATAAATGGTGCTGGGAAAATTGGACAGCTATATACAGAAGAATGAAATTCGACCATTCTCTTACACCATACACAAAGATAGACTCTAAATGGATGAAAGACCTAAATGTGAGACAGGAATCCATCAAAATAGGCAGTAACCTCTTTGACATCAGCCACAGCAACTTCTTTCAAGAAAGATCTCCAAAGGCAAGGGAAACAAAAGTAAAAATGAACTTTTGGGATTTCATCAAGGTAAAAAGGTTCTGCACAGCAACGGAAACAGTCAACAAAACAAAGAGGCAACCCACAGAATGGGAGAAGATATTTGCAAATGACACTACAGATAAAGAGCTGGTATCCAAGATCTATAAAGAACTTCTCAAACTCAACACCCAAAAAACAAATAATCAAGTCAAAAAATGGGCAGAAGACATGAACAGGCACTTCTCCAAAGAAGACATACAAATGGCTAACAGAACACGAAAAAATGTTTGAAATCATCAGCCATTAGAGAAATTCAAATCAAAACCACACTGAGATACCACCTTACACCAGTTAGAATGGCAAAAATTAACAAGGCAGAAAACAAATGTTGGAGAGGATGTGGAGACAGGGGGACCCTCTTACACTGTTGGTGGGAATGCAAGCTGGTACAGCCATGCTGGACAATAGTATGGAGGTTCCTCAAAAAGTTGAACATAGAGCTACCCTACGACCCAGCAATTGCACTACTGGGTATTTACCCCAAAGATACAGATGTAGTGAAAAGAAGGGGCACATGCACCCCAATGTTCATAGCAGCAATGTCCACAATAGCCAAACTGTGGAAGGAGCTGAGATGCCCTTCAACAGATGAATGGATAAAGAAGATGTGGTCCATATATACAATGGAATATTACTCAGCCATCAGAAAGGATTTGCATCGACATGGATGGAACTAGAGGGGATTATGCTAAGTCAAATAAGTCAAGCAGAGAAAGACAATTATCATATGCTTTCACTTATATGTGGAACATAAGGAATAGCATGGAGGGCATTAGGAGAAGGAAGGAGAAGGAAGGGGAAATGAAGGGGGGTGGAAATCAGAGAGGAAGATGAACCATTAGAGACTATGGACTCCAGGAAACAAAGCGAGGTTTTAGAGGGGAGAGGGGTGGGGGGGATGGTTGAACCCCGTGATGGGTATTAAGGAGGTATTACAATGAGCACTGGGTGTTATATGAAAACAATGAATCATGGAACACTACATCAAAAACTAATGATGTACTGTATGGTGACTAACAAAAAAAAAGAACACAGCATTAGTTCTATAGTATTTCTATGAAAGATGCATACCCTGAATCTAATCATGAAGACACATCAGACAAACCCAAATTTAGAACATTCTACAAAATAACTGGCCTGTAAC
>NC_058414.1:9655379-9721904 GCF_002201575.2 Neomonachus schauinslandi
AGACAAACCCAAATTTAGAACATTCTACAAAATAACTGGCCTGTAACCTTCCTAACTACCAAGGAGAATAAGGAACTGTCCAGAGCAGAGACAATGTGATGTGTCAAGTGAAGACAATATGTGGTTTTAAACTAAATCAGTTTGGTATAAAAAATGTTATTAGGAAAACTAGGACAATTTGAATGGGGTCTGAATCTCTAATCTGAGGCTTAGATGATAGTATGTACCAATGTTAATTTCCTCAATTTTTTTTCATTTTTAAATTGAGGAGTAACAGTCGCATATAATTATATATGTTTAAAGTGTTGATTTGATAAGCATATACATTGTGGGATGATTACCAAGAGAAAGGTATTTAACACATCCATCACCTTGCACAGTTAACTCTGTGTGTGTTTGTGATGAGAATGTTTTAAGGTCTACTTTCAGCAATTTGCAAGCATATTAATTGTAGTTACATGACACACATTATATTTTCAGAACTTTACCTTTTTTTTTAAAGATTTTATTTGAGAGTGAGCAAGAAAGTGAGCAAGAAAGAGAGAGAGCAGGAACACAAGTGGGGGGGAGGGGCAGAGGGAGAGGTAGCAGCAGACTCTCTGCTGAGCAAGGAGTCCAATGTGGGGCTTGATCCCAGGACTCCAAGATCATGACCTGAGCCAAAGGCAGATGCTGAACCGACTGAGCCACCTAGGTGCCCCAAACTTCATCTTTTTCTAACTGAAAATGTGTACCCTTTGACCTATATTGCCCTATTTCTCCCTCCCCCAGCCAAGGCAACTATCATTCTAATCTCTGTTTCTATGATACTGGCTTTTCCCCCCCTTTTTTAAAAGATTCTGAATATAAGTGAAACCATACAGTATTTTTTCTCTGTCTGGGTTGTTTCACTTAGAATACTGTGGTTCTAGGTTCATCATGCTGTTGCAAATTGCAGGATTTCCTTCTTTTTTATGACCGAATAATATATATATTATAAAACTCACTGCAGCATTATTCACAATAGCCAATACAGGGAAACAACCTGAATGTTCTTCAGTGGGTGAGTGGGTAAAGAAAATGTGATTGATATATATGTAATAACATATATATAATATGTACAGATATATAGCTACATGATACATGTAATATATGACATATATGCGATATTAATGAATAATACATATAATTACATACTGTATATGGTTATATATAACATATTTTATATCTATATTATTACATATGTAATATATCCATTACATTTTCTGTATACATACACACACACAGTTTGCAAATATTTTTCCCATTCTATAGGTTGACATTTCAATTTACTGATTGTTTTCTTTACTGTGCAGAAGCTCTTTAGTTTGATGTAGATCTATGTTTATTTTAGCTTTTGTTGCCTGTGCAGTTGGTGTCTTTTCCAAGACAACAGTGCTAAGACCAAAGTCAAGGATTTTCCTGTTTTCTTTTAGGAGTTTTACAGTTTCAGGTAAGTCTCTTTTTTTATGATTTGTCTTTGATACATGTCAAGATACTTTTTTGTGACTGGTGTAAGACAGGAGTCCAGTTTCATTCCTTTGCATGTACATATCCAGTTTTCCTAAAAGCACTGATTAAAGAGACTACCCTTTTTCCATTGCACGTTTGTGGAGTCCTTGTCAAAAATTAGTTGGGGCGCCTGGGTGGCTCAGTTGTTAAGCGTCTGCCTTCGGCTCAGGTCATGATCCCAGGGTTCTGGGATCGAGTCGCACATCGGGCTCCCTGCTCCGCGGGAAGCCTGCTTCTCCCTCTCCCACTCCCCCTGCTTGTGTTCCTGCTCTCGCTATGTCTCTCTCTGTCAAATAAATTAAAAAAAAAAAATTAGTTGACCACATAAACATGGGTTTATGTCTGAGCTATCTATTCTGTTCCACTGGTCTGTGTGTCGATTTTATGCCAGTACCATACTGTTTTGATTCCTATAGTTTTTTTTTCTTTTTTAAAGATTATTTATTTGAGAGTGAGCGAGCAAACGCACATGCATGAGTGGGGGGAGGGGCAGAAGGAGAAGCAGGCTCCCCGATGAGCAGGGAGCCCAATGCGGAGCTTGATCCCAGGATCTTGAGATCATGACCTGAGCTGAAGGCAGATGTTTAACTGACTGACCCACCCAGGTGCCCCTTGATTCCTAAAGCTTTGTATCAGAGGCTGTAATAACAAAGTGTGTGTTTTTTTTTTTTTTTTTTTAAGAGAGAAAGCGAGCCAGCAGGGCGGACGGGGAGAGGGGGAGAGAGAGAATCTTAAGCAGGCTTCACGCTCAGCCTGGAGCCTGACACAGGGCTAAGTCTCACGACCCTGAGATCATGACCTGGGCCGAAATCAAGAGTTGGATGTTTAACTGACTGAGCCACCCAGGTGCCCCTCCAGATTTATTCTTCATTCTCAAGATTGCTTTTGGTATTTGGGGTCTCTTGTGGTTCCACACAAATTTCAGAATAGTTTCTCTATTTCTGTAAAAAATGCCACTGGAATTTTGCTAGGGACTGCACTGAATCTGTAGATTGCTTTAGAAAGTATGGACTTTTTAACAGTATCTATCCTTCCAATACAAGAACATGAGGCATCTTTCCATTTATTTGGGTCTTCTTCAATTTCTTTCTTTTTTTTTTTTTTGTGGACAAAATCTTTTATTAGTTTTACAGACCTCATCAGTGTCCCTGGTAGTACCGTTATGACCATTTTACCTAACTTAGAACTAAATGAGAAAATTTTTTCAACTGCAGTCCTTTCTCACCTATGGATATTTCCCTTAGCACTGTTCACCTTATAAAATAGGACACATCCTGTTACTTTTTGCCTGACAAACTTCTTTCGTAAGCAAAAGCCTATTCAGGGAATTAATGTTCAAATGGTCAAGATTATCAAATGCACCAGTGTTTCGAGATATTTGCCAGCTATCCAAAGCCAAGAATTAGATGGTTGACGCCCAAATACTGTTGATTTACCAAACACTGAATTCTTTAAGTTCTAAAATTAATTTTTAAAGAGCTCTTTGCTTTTCATCCTGTTCAGCTGTCATCTTTCAATATTCCCTATTGTTAGATTTTGGAGTGACACTTATCAAGACCTCCAAAACCTTTCCAAACTAAAAACAAAGCTTACCCTACACTCCACTCCAAAATGGATCCTCTCATTATTTCCCATTGCACCTCTTCAAACCTTGGTTAATAATCTCCAGTGCATGATGATGACTCTTCACCCAACCTTGCTCTTTAAAGATGAAAATTCCTATCAGGAAGTGGATTTCTAGTTCTTAAGTGACAGTAAACTTCCAGTAGACTTTCTTCTCCTACAACCTAGATACAATTAACTCTACCATTAAGTAAAACATTGAATGCCTGTTTTAGGGTACTTTAAACTACGTATTTATGTGACAAAGCATTCCAGTTAACTGGGAAACTAAGTGTGACAATATATCAAGTTTACCCCATCAGAAGGCTAAATGAATTTCTTTCGTTTTTAAAAAAGTTCTTATTTAAATTCCAGTTAGTTAACATACAGTGTTATATTAGTTTCAGGTATACTCACAACACCTGGGGCTCAACACAATTGCCCTCCTTAATCCCTGTCACCTATTTCACCCATCCACCCACCGCCCCTCTAGTTACCATCAGTTTGTTCTCTATAGTTAAGAGTCTGTTCTTGGTTTGCCTTTCTCTTCTTTCCCCCTTATGACTGTTTGTTTTGTTTCTTAAATTCCACATATGAGTGAAATCATATGGTACTTTTCTCTGACTTATTTCACTTAGCATAAGACTCTTCAGCGCCACCCACATTGTTGCAGATCGCCAGATATTCTTTTTGATGGCTGAGTAAATATTCCATTGTATGTATACACATTTTCTTTGTCCATTCATCAGTTGAAGGACCTTTGGGCTGTTTCCATAGTTTGGCTATTGTAGCTGATGCTGCTATAAACACTGGGGTGCATGCTGGATCTTCTTCAGTCTCTTTCATCAGTGTCTTATAGTTTTCAGTGTACATTTCACCTCCTTGGTTAAATTTATTTCTATGTATTTTGTCTTTAATGGTACTATAAATGGGATTCCTCTCTTAATTTCTCTTTCAGATAATTTGTTTAGTGTATAAAAACACAACTGATTTCTGCATGCTAATTTTGTATGCTGCAACTTTACTTAATTTATAGTTCTAAACAGTTTTTTGGTGGAGTCTTTAAAGTATTCTGTATATAAGAGCATGTCATCTGCAAACAGAGATAATTTCACTTCTTCGTTTCTGATTTGGATGCCTTCTATTTGTATTTCTTGCCTAACTGCTCTGTCTACAACTTCTAGTACTATGTTAAACAGAACACAGTGGTAAGAGTGGGCATCCTTGTCTTGTTCCTGATCTTAGAGGAAAAGCTTTCAGTGTTTTACCATTGAGTAGGATATCAATCAGCTTCTCAATATCACCTTCATTATATTGAGAAACATTCCTTCTAAACCTAAATTTGTTCAGAATTTTTATCATAAAAGAATGTTGAATTTTGTCAAATACCTTTTCTGCATCTATTGAGATGATGATATATTTATCCTTCTTTATGTTAATGTGATGTACCACATTTAACGATTTACATATGTTGAATGATCCTTGCATCCCAGGGATGAATACCAATAAATCATGGTATATGATCCTCTTAATATGTTCTTGAATTTGGTACTAGTATTCTGGTGAAGATTTCTGCATCTATGTTTGTCATGGATATTAGCCTGCAATTTTCTTTTCTCTTAATGTACTTGTTTGGGATGATGGAATTTTGGTAATGCTGACCTAGTAAAATGAGTTAGGAAGTGTTCCTTCCTCTTTAATTTTCTGGAAGAGTTTAAGAATTGGTAAAAATTCTTTAAATGTTTGGTAGAATTCACCTGTGAAACCATCTCACCCTGGACATTTATATGTTGGTATTTATTATTATTATTATTTATCTAATCTCCTTCCTCATTATTGGTCTGTTCAGTTTTTCTATTACTTCATGATTAAATCTTGGTAAGTTATGTGTTTCTATGAATCTATCCATTTCTTCTAAGTTATCTAATTTGTTGGCATGTAATTGATCATAGTAGTCTCTTATGATTCTTTGTATTTCTGTGGTATCAGTTATACTGTCTCCTCTCTCACATTCATGATTTTATTAATTCCAGTCATCTTTTTTTCTTGGTAACCTTTCTAGCTAAAGGTTTGTCAATTTTATTTTTCTTTAAAAAAAAACAACTCAGTTTATTGATCTTCTCCATCATCTTTCTAGTTTCTTTTTCATTTATTTCTGCTGTAATCTTTATTATTTTCTTCTGTTAAGTTTGTTCTTCCTTTTCCATTTCCTTGAAATGTAAAGGTAGGTTGTTTGAGATCTTTCTTTTTTCTTAATGTAGGTGTTTATTACCTTAAACTTCCCTCTTAGAAATGTTTTTGCTGGATGCGATAATTTTTGGTATGTTTCCATTTTCATTTATCTCAAAAATTTTTAAAATTGCCCTTTTGATTTCTTCTTTGATTGGCTGTTTTTTCAGAAGTGCGTTGTTTACGTATTTGTGAATTTTCCAGCTTTCCTCCTATTATTTATTTTTATATAATATCATGTGGTCACAAAAGGTAATACTTGATAAGATTTCAATCTTATGAGATTTGTTAAGACTTGTTTGTGACCTAATATATGATCTATATTCCACGTTCCATTCTTCTTGAAAAGAATGTAGTTCCTGTTGCTGTTGTTTGGAATGTTCTTTATATGTCTATTGGGTCCATTTGGTCTGAAGTGTGGTTCAAATCCATTATTTCCATATTATATTTCTATCTAGATGATTTATCCATTGTTGAAAAGCACAGTATTGAAGTCCCCTACTATTATTGCACTGCTGTCTATTTTTGTCTTCAGATCTATAAATTGTCTAATATATGTAGGTGCTCCAATATTGGGAGCATATAAACTTACAATTGTTACAATCTCTTAATGAATTGATCCCTTTATCATTATATTATGACCTTCTTTATCTCTTGCTACATCTTTTCACTTTTCTATTTTGTCTGATATAAATATAGCTACTCCAGCTTCTTTTGGTTTTCATTTGCATGGTTTATTTTTTTTTTTAAAGATTTTATTATTTTTTTTTTAGAGAGCGAGCGAGAGAGAAACAGCGTCAGAGGGAGAAGCAGGCTCCCCGCTGAGCCGGGAGCCCAATGTGGGACTTGATCCCAGGACCCTGGGATCGTAAACTGAGCCGAAGGCAGACGCTTAACCATCTGAGCCACCCAGGCGCCCCATTTGCATGGTTTATTTTTCCATCCTTCCAGTTTGGGCCTATGAGTCTTCCTGTAGGCAGCATATAATTGGATTTTTTTTTTAATTCATTGAGCCACCCTGTCTTCTAGTGGAAAATTTAAGTCATTTACATTAAGAGTAATCACTGATAGGTAACGCTTTTGTCTTTTTAACCTATATGTTAGAGTTCAAAGTGCTAGAATTCACTACTGCAGTATTCAGAGTACTTTGAATTTAACTATATATTTACTTTTGCCAGTGAATTTTATACTTTCATATATTTTCATGCTACTAATTAGCATCCTTTCATCTCAGCTTGAAGAACTCCCTTTAGCATTTCTTGTAAGGTCTATGATGATAAATTACCCCAGCTTTTATTTGCCTGGGAAAGTCTTTCTCTTTCCTTCATTTCTAATGTCCGTGGTTGACAGTTGTCTCTTGGTTGACTGTATTTTTCTTTGAGCACCTGGAAGGCCTGCTGGGTTTCTGCTAGGAAATCTGCTGCCTTATCAGGATTGCCTTGTATGTGGTGAGTCTTTTTTCTCTTGCTGCTTTTGAAATTCTTTGTTTTTTTATTTTTCTTTGAGAGCTTGGCTGCAGTGTGTCTCAGTAAAGATCATTTTGGTTTAAGTCATTTTGGGGACGGTTGAGCTTCATTTTTCCAGGATGACCATATCTCTCCCCAGATTTACTAATTTTTAACCATTATTTCTTTAAATGAGTTTTCTCTCCCTTTTGCTCTCCCTTCTCCTTCTCAGACTCCCATAGTATGAACATTGTTTCAACTGATGCTGTCCTATAATTCACATTCACTTTCTTCACTCTTTCTCAGTCTAATTTTTTTCTCCCCCCGTGATTGGATAATATCAAGAGATCTGTCTTCAAGTTCACAGATTCTTTCTTCTGCCTGATTGAGCTTGCTGTTGAAGCTCTACTGAATTTTTCATTTCATCCAACATATTCTTAAGCTCCAGAATTTGTTTCGTTCTTGTGATTTCTACCTTTGTTGAACTTCTCATTTTGTTCATGTACTGTTTTCCTGAGTTCATTTACTATGTTCTCTTGACTCGTGCTGAGCTTCCTTCAAATGATTATTTTGAATTCTTTTTCAGGTAACTTGCAGATTTCCACTTCTTTTGGGTCAGTTACTGGAAAATTGTTGTATTCCTTGGTGGTGTCATGTTTCTGTTTTTTTCATATTTCTGCTGACTTTTTCACTGATGTCTGTATTGAAAGAGCAGTCACCTTAGTATCTTTCAGCAATGTTTTGCCATTTGTCATATATGGTCTCTATTATGATGAGGTAGTTTCCTTTTATTCCTAGTTTGTTGAGTGTTTTTATCATTAAAGGGTGTTAAATTTTGTCAAATGCCTTTTCTGCATCAATTGAGATGATCACATGAGTTTTGTCCTTCATTCTGTTAATGTGGTGTATTACATTATTTTTTTTTAAAAAGATATTTCTTTTTAAGATTTTATTTATTAATTTGTCAGAGAGAGAGACAGAGAGAGCACAAACAGGGAGAGCAGCAGGCAGAGCATGCAGAGGGAGAAGCAGGCTCCCCGATGAGCAAGGAGCCCGATGTGGGACTCAATCCCAGGACCCTGGGATCATGACCTGAGCCGAAGGCAGACGCTTAACTGACTGAGCCACCCAGCCATCCCTACATTCATTATTTTCATGTGTTGACCCAATTCTTACATCCCAGGAATAAATCCCACTTGGTCATGCTGATCCTTTTAATATGCAGGTGAACCTGGTTTGCGAGCATTTTGCTGAGAATTTCTGCATCTGTAGTCATCAGGAAGATTGCTCTGTAGTTTTCTTGCAGTAACTTTGTCTGGCTTTGGTATCAGAGCAATGCTGGTCTCATAAAATAAGTCTGGAAATGTTCTTTCCTCTTTTTAAGGAACTTCTGAGGAGAGTTGATGTTACTTCTATAAATGTTTGATAGTATTCTCCAGTGAAGTCATCTGGTCCTGGGTTTTTCTAGTTAGGAGGTTACTGTTTCAGTCTCCTTACTAGCTACAGGTATGTACAGAATTCTATTTATGATTCAGTTGGTATTCTGTATGTTTTTAGGAATTTATCCATTTAGTCTATAATATCCAATTGCTGAGTATATTTGTTCATAGTAGTGTCTTGTATTTCTGTGGCACGTTATAATGTCTCCTTTCACTTCTGATTTTATTTGAATCTTTTTTCTTCCTAGTTAATCTAGCTAAGGGTTTGTCAATTTTGTTAATCTTTTAAAAACCCATTGTTAGTTTTAGTTTCCTTGATTTTTTCTATTGTTCTTCCATTATTTATTTCACTTATTTCTATTCTAATCTTTATTATTTTCCTTTCTTCTGCTAACTTTTGATTTAGTTCAGTCTTCTTCTGGTTCCTTCAGGTGTAAAGTTAGGTTGTTGGCCTGAAATCTTCCTCGTTGTTTAATGTGTTTACTGCCATAAATGTCCTTTGTAGCACTGCTTTTACTACATCCCATAAATTTTGGTATGTTGTATTTTCACTTTCACTCTCTCAAAATATTTCTAATTATCCTTGTGATTTTTTTTCCTTCAACCATTGGCTGATTAAGAGTATGCTGTTTAATTTTCATGTATTTGTGGGTTTTCCAGTTTTTCTTCTGCTAGTGATTTGATTTCTAGTTTAATTCCACTATGTTCTGAAAGATACTTAGCATGATTCCAATCTTTTTAAATTTGTTAAGACTTGTTGTGGCCTACATATGGTCTATTCTGGAGAATGATCTATGTGTGCTTGAGAAGAATGTGTGTTCAGGGGCGCCTGGGTGGCTCAGTCCAACTCTTGATTTCAGCTGGTATCATGATCTCAGGGTTATGGGATCAAGTCCACTTTGGGCCCCATGCTCAGCAGGGAGTCTGCTTGAGATTCTCTCCTTCTCTCTCTGCCCCTCCCCCTGCTGGTGTGTGCGCTCTCGCTGTCTAATAAATAAATCTTTAAAAAAAAAAAAAAGAATGTGTGTTCTGCTATTATTGGATGTGTTTTGTATATGTCTGTTCAATTGGTCTATAGTGCTGTTCAAGTCCTCGGTTTCATATATTGATCTTTATCTGGTTTTCCTACCCATTACTCAAAGTGAAGTACTGAAGTCTCCTACTATTATTGTGCACCTTCAACAATGTTTGCTTCATATATTTGGGAGCTCTAATGTTAGGTGAACTGACCCTTCTATCATTATATAATGTCTTTCTTCATCTCCTATGACACTTTCTCACTTAAAGCCTATTTTGTTTGATACAAACATAACTTTTTGCTCTTTTCATTACCATTTACATGGAATATCTTTTTCCATCTTTTCACTTTTAGGCCATGTGTGTCTTTGGATCTGAGGTCTCTCGTAGATAGTATATAGTTGGGACCTTATTTTTGTTTTTTTTTTTGTTTTAATCCACTGAACCAATCTAAGTCTTCTGATTAGGGAGTTTAACCATTTACATTTGAAGTGATCACTGACAGGAAAAAACTTACTACTGCCATTTTGTTAGCTGTTGTCTTACAGTATTTTGTCCTTTTCCTCTCTTACTGTCTTCTTCTGAGTTTTGTTAATTTTTTCTGTGGTGATGTGTTTTGATTCATTTCCTTTTGTGTATCTTCTCCAGATATTTTTATGTGGTCACTATGGGGATTATATAAAACATCTAGCTATAATAATCTATTTCTATATTTCTATTTATATTGTCTATCCATTAACAGATTTATAGTTATTTTTTATGCTGTCTTTTTAATTTTATACCAGAATTAAAAATGATTTATGAACCAACAAAATACTACAGGATTCTATATTTGTCTTTATATTTACCTTTACCAGAGAGCTTTTTATTTTTGTATGCTTTCGTGTTGCTGTTTAACATACTTTTGCTTCACTTTAAAAGACTCCCTTTAGCATTTCTTGTTGAGTAGGTCTAATGGTGATTAACTCCTTCAGCTATTATTTGTCTGAGAAAGTTTTAATTTCACCTTCATTTCTAAAGGACAGTTTTGGTGAATATAGTATTGGTTGGCAGTTGTTTTCCTTTCAACAAATTGAATACACCATCCCACTCCCTCTAGCTTATAAGATTTCTGCTGAGAATTCTGCTAATAATCTTACAGGATCTCCTTTATATATGACAAGTCACTTTTTTCTTGCCTTTTTCAAGATTTTACCTTTATCTGTGATCTTGAAAGTATGATTATAATGTGTCTTGGTGTGGATCTCTGCAATTATCCTAGTTGGAGTTCATCGTCTTGAATTTGTATTCCATTTCCTTCTTCAAATTTGGGAAGTTTTCAGCCATTATTTTTTTCAAATAAGCTCACTAACCCTTTCTTGAACTTCTCCTTCTGGGACTTGCATAATGCATATATTGATCTATTTTGTGGTGTACCATAAGTCCCTAAGCTTACTTCACTTTTCTTCATTCTTTTTTCTTTTTGTTCCTTTGACTCAAATTTCAAATTACCCATCTTCAAGTTTACCAATTCTTTCTTCCACTTGATCAAGTTTACTGTTGAACCCATGCATATTTTTCAATCCAATCATTATATTCTTCATCTCTAGAATTTTTTTATTCCTTTTTATAGTTTACATCTCTTTGTTGATATATTTTCATTTTGTTCATGCACTGTTTTCCTGATTTTATTTACTAGTCTGTGTTCTCTTTTAGCTGACTGAGCATTTTTTAGAGTTATTTTGAATTCTTTGTCCAGTAATTCATAGATCTCTATTTCTTTAGGATCAGTTTCTGGAGATTAATTTTGTTCCTTTGAGAGGCCAATGTTTCCCTGTTCCTTTTTATGCCCTGTGATCATTTGTTGAGATCTATTTGGAAAAACAGCCACTTCTTCCAGTCTTTACAGACTGACTTTGTACAAAGAAAAGACCTTCACCAATCAGCCAGGCTAGCAATTCAAGGGGTCTCTCAAATCTTTTCTGGGGATGTGTCTTCTCTGGGATTATATGTGTAATTTCCAACTGAAAGAGGCTTGCCTCTGTTCTCAAAAACCTGTAATCTCTTGCTTACCCTGGTGTCTTTATGCAATACTGCACTCTCTCTGATCTGTAAGAAGCCACAATGTTTGCCTTCCTCTTAGCAGCCCCAACCTTGCATCTAAAGTACACTACTATTTCTTTCAGCACTCCAAGTCAAGAGAGGTAGAAATCAGTCCCTCAAGCAGCCCTTGAAAAACCAGAACATTGGACACATGTTCCACTCTTCTCTTTTCACCCAAGGGAGAAGCTAAGAGTTGGGAGTTTTGTCCTGATCATACCATGCTGTGCCAGGGAAGGGAAAGGGCTATGATGAGCTAATGCAATGAACTTTCTTACCTGCTTCAATGCAGCTCTTCTTGGCTTTGTGTATGCCTGGGGTACTGCAAACACTTACATGGTTTCTGGAGTCCTCACAAAGGCAACATGGTCTACATATTGCTCTTAAGTCAGTGTCTCCATGGAGGAATGAGGTCCAAGGGCTTCCTATTCCACAATCTTGCTGACATTAGTCCTAAATTATCCATAACTTTAGCCATCCAAAATGATCTCACATTTAGGTATGCTGGGTTGAATAAAATTATTACTTTCTGGGCTACAGTGTAAATGTTATAATTACATTTTCAACTCACTTTCAGTGGAGAAATTAATATTGCTAGTTGTGAACATCTGGCAACGTGGGCCCCTCAAGGGCAAGGGTCATCTTTCTGTTATTCCTACTGTCAAGCACAATATCTCATGCATAATAACTATCATGTTCTAATATGAGTTATAAATACTTGCCTAGAGAACAATAGGTCAGTTTCATTGCTAAGAACTTTTTTTCTTTTTTAAAGCCATTTATGATCTCTACATATCCACCCAGATTCTGCTTGCTCATGGAGCTAATACCAAGGTTCTAATATAACACTGATCCTTATTATCTTTTTCTCATTTTTAAAAAAATTAACTAAAGTCCATATTTTATTCAGATTTCATTAGTTTATACCTAAGGTGCTTTTTCTGTTTCAGGATAGCACATTACATTTAGTCATCATGTCTCCTTAGCTTCCTCTTAGGTTGGAAAGTTTCTTTTTTTTTTTAAAGATTTTGTTTTTATTTGACAGAGAGAGACACAGCGAGAGAGGGAACACAAGCAGGGGGAGTGGGAGGAGAAGAAGCAGGTCTCCCGTGGAGCAAGGAGCCCGATGTGGGGCTCGATCCCAGGACCCCGGGATCATGACCTGAGCCGAAGGCAGACGCTTAACGACTGAGCCACCCAGGCAGCCCGGTTGGAAAGTTTCTTAAACCTCTTTTGTTTTTTAATGACCTTGACAGTTCTGAAGAGTACTGGTCAGGCACTTTGTAGAACACCCCTCAACTGGGATTTTTCTGCTGCTATTTTCATGACTGCACTGAGGCTATGTTTTGGGGGAGGAAAACTACAGAGGTAATGGGCCATTCTCATCATATTATATTGAAGGTACATCTTATCATGACTTACCACTTTGATGTTAATTTTGATCAATTAGCTGAAGTAGTGTTTGGTTTCTCCAGTGTAAAGTGTACTCTTTTCCCCTTCTTTCTGTATTTACTCTGGAAGGAAGTCACTATGTGCAAGACTTTGTCTTTCTGAAGAAACAGCCTGCTATTTTGTAGAGTGTTCCACATTCTAGTTTGCTTGATTTTTTTACACTGTTATTTAGTATGTTCCTTTATCCCTGTATTACCTGTAAATCTCAATTATACGGTTGATGCTGTGTATATCACATCAAATGGTTTGTGACATCAGATTGACCCATATTAGCAATCTTTTGGTTAGGATGATAACAACAGAGCTCTTCATTGTAAAAGTACACTTTTTTCTTTGCAATTAGCAAGAAATCTATGGGGTATTCTTTAGTATCTTGTTCTTTGTCCATGGACATCTGCGCCATGAGAAAATGATACACAAAGGTGATGGCCTCAAAGCTCCTCTCACTCACATCAATAATCATCTATCTGCTCATTCAACCAACACCTCCTGAAGGCCTACTCAGTTTCTAGGCAGTGTTTAGCGCTGGGGCTTACAGAGGGGAAAGATGGGTTCTGTTCTTCAGCAGTACCTCTCAGTGCTACAGAGTGCTACAAGAGTTCCAATAAAGTCTGATCAGTCTACACTGGTGGTAAGTGCCAGGTGCTTTCTTCGGTGATTTTCATGTAAGTGTTCACCATACTTTGCTTATATATTAAAGATTTTCAATAGCACATATTGAAACAAAGAGTTTGTCATTTAAACTTTATTTAACTAGATCCTGAAATCCCTAAACATTCTAGTTAATTCTCATTGCCCCCATAAAGGAACTTGTGGAGGTACTGTAAAAACAAAAATCTCTGGAGGGCAGTATGGCTTAAAGGAACAATGTAGACTTCAGAGCCAGAAAGGATTGAATTCAAATTGGCTTCTCCCAATTCGTAATCATGTTACTAGCTTTGTGATCTGGCACAAATTACTTAACTTCTCTGAAGCATGGATTTGTTTACATAAGGAATTACGTAACATTCCTTTACATAAGCTCGAGAAAATACCTACTTCCAGGGGTTTCTAGGAGAATTAAATAAAATAACATATAAAGTGCTTAGCAGAGTTCCCAAGTTGCTGGCATATAGTAAATATTTGATAAATGATACTCCTCTTGAGAAACAACTCGAACTACAGAGTGTGCACAGAGAAGACAATCAATGACTCTGATTTGGACATTTTTCCAGTAGCAATGTAAGTATCATATGAATAACAGCAGAATAATATCATGACAATAGCATAAGTCGCAGCTAATTCATATTTTTCATTAGATTAAAAGAAGAGTCTCTAACAAAAGTTTGCCAATTCCCACTCATCCCTCCACCCTGTTGGCCTTCCACACACACCCATTATGTGCGCCTACAGTGCAGGGGAGTGTTGGGGGAGCTGGGAGCCCACAGGACATATCTGACATAGGGTTAAGTTTTAAAGGCAGGAAGATGGTACCAGAGACATCTTACATGCAGGAACTCTAAAAGAGGGTCTGTGTTCGACAGAATATACGTCACCTTTCTGCTCAGCCAGCTTCCACAGGTCCTGAGCTGCTGCCCAAGACAGTGTCATGGGATATTCCACAAGGACATGCTTGCCAGCATTAAGGAATTGCCTTTGGAAAAAAGAGAGAGAGAAAATACACTTCAAGTAAGCTTCACTAAAATGCCCTGCATGACAGAGAACAGACTGTTATAAATACATGTAAGTCTCTGAGTCATGAAGGAATGCAGATGCGAATCAGGGCCAGAGGATAAGGAGGATGAATTGTACGTCCTGTTACCTTCTCCTATGCTAGAAGAGGCGTTCGAGTTATGTGTTAATTTGAACATTCATCCATTCACCTACTCATATATTCAACTAGGTACTATTTGCCAGCTACTTTGGAGGAGAAACAAAAGACATTAACCTGTAAACTGCCTGCCTATTATCACATGATAGCCATAAATAAAGCCTACCAAACCATGAACAGCCAGCTCTGCCTGAGGCAGTCTGAAAAGATTTCAGTAACATCTGAAATAGGAGTAGGTGTTTTCCAGGTGCAACATGCAAGATGAGGGTATTTCACTTTGGGCAGCATATGCAGAGGCTTGGGTGTTGGGAAGTGGCTGGAACTGCCTTGTTAGTCATGCGTGGGGCTCCTCCTTCCAGGCTCAGTCCCACCAAATGCTTGAAGGGCTCTAGGCTTTGCATCTGAAGGTGGGGTAGGGGGACCTGTCACTTCTCTTGCTCCATAATGTCATCTCCCCTCTTCGATGCCACCACTACCTTCTTTCCTCACTTATCTCATGGCAAAAACAGTTCATATTAAAGGAACTCTCAGAGATATTTAAAATGTTAAAAGCACAAAGGATAAAATGTTGGCAGCTGAGCCAAACTTAGAAAGGATTACGACAATTTGCCAAAGCACAGAAAAGATGGTGGCTCCACATCCTACTATGACAAGAGACAAGCACTATTCAACCTACTGTCAATACATTTTTTACAAAGAACACTCTTTAATTCCTCGTATTGTTTTAAATTACAGTGTACTAAGTAAATATCAGTTTTACATAGTTTTTCATTTTCTTATACATTTATAACCAATAGTAAGAGTTTTGAGCATTTTGACATTTTTTAAAGGTAATGGCTCCACTGTAATTTTTCCCTTCAATTATCAAAATTTCTTTGAGAGATTTCAGCTTGCCCCGTCATTTTTATTCGCTTGCACTACTGGGCAAGGTAAGGACTACCTACATTGGAAACCCACCTGATATAGTCCTCATGGCTGGAGCTTTCACTGCAGATATAAGCAACTTCAACCTCTTGACTGGAAAGGGCATCTTCCAAAGAAATCTGCTGGACTTCCTCAATGTTCCCAAGCTCTCGTCTATTTAAGAATAACACAAATGCACCTCAAAAGTACACAGCATATCCAATAAATGAGCACCATCTTTCTCCTCTCCCCGCAACGATGTCCTGATAGCCAGCTTTTGGAAATGAAGAAACGAATTCCCTCCCTCCCTCCCACTTCCAGGACATTTTCCACCACAGAGTGAGAAAAAACAGCCTCAGGGTTTAAGTCAAGAGACCCAGCACTGAGTGCCAACACTACTGTGAACAGCCTCTATGATAAGGCAGTCTTTGAATCACTCCATCTCTAAAACAAAAACAACTGATCTCCTTTCATCTCATGAGAAGTGGTCCCTCTGATCACAGCCAGCTCCAAGCATCCGGCCAAGCACTATGACTACCAGACTTCACTCACAGTCTAAGAGAAGAAGCAAGACACACATGTAAATATATAACATCAATACAAGATGAAAATGAGAAATGTTGTGTTTGGGGGTTCAGGTGGGTAATTCAATGAAGGGACATCTAATTTAGGGTTTCAGAGTAGGCTTCCTGGGGAGATGGTAGGACTCAGCAGGTAGGTCATGAGAAACAGGGTATGTGAGAAGGGGAATGGTGTGACAGAGGCAGGGGTGCAGTAAAGCAGGGGGTATGAGCTGGCCATCTTCCCACATGCCTTGAATAGTTTAGGAGTTACCACTATATCAGTCATGGCAGCCAGTTAGCAGAAGACTGGGGTTTAAGCGACAAGGAGAGGTCCCACTTCAGCCTTGAGCCCAAGTGCTGTGTTCAACCCAGCTTCAGGTAGGGGTGCAATGGGAGTTACAGTGCTGGGTAATAATAATTTTGATCTCCCACTTATGTGCAAGTCCCTTAGAATCTTACTGAGGGGGCGCCTGGGTGGCTCAGTTGGTTAAGCGACTGCCTTCGGCTCGGGTCATGATCCTGGAGTCCCGGGATCAAGTCCCACATCGGGCTCCCTGCTCGGCAGGGAGTCTGCTTCTCCCTCTGACCCTCCCCCCTCTCATGTGCTCTCTCTCATTCTCTCTCACACAAATAAATAAATAAAATCTTTAAAAAAAAAAAAAAAAAGAATCTTACTGAGGGGAGAAGACTGACCAAGGGCAGATTCCCACCACTTCTGGGTCTCTCTAGTGCCCCAGATAGTCTGTGTGGACCATCACAATAGTTATTCATGCTTTGTTTGATTTCTCTAAAGCACTAAAAAGCAGAGAGAGGTGCCTAAGTTGCTCCCCACCTTCTCTCCTCAGCCAACACAGTACCTACAACATCTTGTTCACAATTAACACTCATAAATGACATTATACGGTGTTAGTTTGGTGAGTGGTGTATGTAAGAAAGTGGTGAGTGGTGGAGGAAGGTGCTGAGTGAGTGTGGGTCAGAGAAGAAGAAACACGGTGGGAAGTCTGGTTTTGATTGAGTTATAGCAGATAAATGAAGTTACAGGAGATAAAAGTGAGGCTCAAAGTTATCAAAGGGAAAAGGATACACATGGCTTAGATGATGGGCTTTGGAATCAAATAGACCTGTGTTCAAATCCAGGTCTTAGACTTTTAGACTTTCTAGCTGTGTGTCCACAGGCAAATTACATAACCTCTCTACCTCTCTGTGGCTCCCTTTCTTTATCTGTAAAGTGGTGTTGATAATGGTATCTATGTCACATAGCCCAAGGCCATTGCATGGATGGCTGTCATGATAACTGATATAATGATTAACTGGCACACATTGATAGCCTTCTTTCTAGGCCAACCCACCATGTGTTCATTGTGCCCCTTTTGTGTAACCATCAGGCCCTGCTCTCATCCTCCCTGCCTGTCTTCACAGTCCCCTCGAGGCTGACTCGCTGTATATCCCAGCTGCAGATACAGCACTCCAGCTCCCAGACCCATCCCAACTTGAGATCTCGTGGGGCTGACCCTGAGCACGGTTCTCTGGAATGACCCCAGAGCCGGCTCTCTCTCTCCTGGGTCTGGAGAATCTCTATGTCCCAAGCCCTAATTCACCTCACTGGCCTTGCCCTGAATTACAAGGCACAAGACAAATGCCAGCCACCTGGACACGAAGCCAATCAGGTTCAGGAAAGCCGAGGAAGCATGTGGACTCCGCAAGTCCCGGATCCGCACGGAGCCGGCTCTGCCAACGCCAACCACCACCACGCCGAACTTCTTCTCAGGCTGAAACACAAGGGACCGGAGTAGAATTTAAAGACAGTCAATGCCTCTAGCACAGAACAGCAAAACCAAGACATATCAGCAGGACCCGTCGGAGTCCAGACAGGGAAGGAAAGGAGCCAGCCCAGAACACACAAGAAGCCGTAGCACGTAAGGGTGGAAGAAGACACCCCCTGAAATGAGAGCTCAGGGAGAGGTCAGCTCCACCCGAGGCATCTTTCTACAGGAGCTCTGACTGTGTCATCCACAGAGAAGGCTCCTCACATTTGGCGTTCCATTTCCACTGCCCCCTCTCCAAAGATGAGAGATTTTCCTCCTGAAGTCGTATCTCCGTACTCCCTGAATCCTCCTCCAGTGGACACACAATCTGATACAGCCAGGAGTCATTCAGGGCCACAGCTGCTTAGAGAGATGCTGGCACACAGGACCCAGGGCAAACCGTGAGCTGTCACCGTACTCAGACTCCCCACTACAGCTTTCTGAGTTCCAACCAACTTCACTCCCACCCTGGTGGGGAAGCTCACCCAGTATTCAGGTGTACTGCTGGTGGCTGTGTGCAAAGTGAAAAATCAAGTCGCTATAGATCCAAACGGATAAAAATTACCTCGACACACCCCTCAAACCCAGTTCTTCTTGGATGTCTCTGAGCGTAGAAATGGGAATGTCATCTCGGATTCACCCCTTCCTGCCACCTGGGTTATCTGTCCGTCACCACTTCCCACCGATTCTGCCCCTTCCTGTGTCCACTGCCCTAGGGTTGGCCCAGGATTTGTTTGCCTAAATCACCAACTGGTCTGACTCCTTCTAATCTCATTCTTTCCACACATCATCCACAGGCCTGCCTGCCAGAGCAGTTGCTTAAGATAAAAACTAAGTCCCTCCCCTGATTAAAGCCCTTCATTTTCCCAACTGTTATTGACTGACTGTGTCCTCCCAAAATTCATATACTGACTAGTATGATGGTATCAGGAGATGGGGCCTTTGGGAGGTGACTAGGATTAGAGGAGGCCCTGAGGAAGGAGCCCTCATGAATGGGATTAGTGCCCTTAGACGAGTCACAAGAGACCTTGCTTCCTCTCTCTGCTCTCTGCCCATGTGTCAGCAGTCTGCAACCTGGAAGAGAGCCCTTACCAGAACCTGACCATGGAGCCTGATCTCAGACTTCTAGCCTCCAGAATGGTAAGAAATAAATTTCTGTTCTTTATTAGCCATCTGGTCTATGGTACTTTATCATAGCAGCCCAAACTAAGACACCAACTAAAGAGAGAAAAATACTGAAGTCCAAGTTCTTAAAAAAAAAAAAAATACTGAATCATTACGCTGTACTATTAATATTATTATCCTGAAACTAATATATTATTATATGTCAACTATATCTCAATTAAAAAAATACTTTAAGATGAAAAAAAGAAAAAAGCCTCTCTGCCCCTTGGTGTTCATGGAACAAAAACATAAAAAAATTTTCATTTTCTACCCCAGCCCCTCACCCAAGGTATATTTCCCTCAGACTCTCCCATCTCGGTAAATGCCACCACCATCCACTCAGTTGCTCAGGTCCTTAAACTTGGGAGTTATCCTTGCCTTTTTTCTCTGTCCCACATTCCATACCCAATTCATCAACAAATCGCCAAGATCCATCCATAAGCCTTCTATCTACTTCTGTCCATTCTTCATTGCTACCCCCTAATCCAAGTCACAATCTCATCCCTTGGACTGTTCCAGTAACCTTATTATAACTGGTCCCCCTGCTTTACTCTTTCTCCTGTTCTGTCTATTCTTCATACAGCAGCAAGAATGATCTTTAGACTAAATATGATCAGATAATTATCTGCCACTCCCCACCTGCCTCTCAGCTTACAACTCTCTGGAGGTGGGCTCCCTGCTCTGCAGGGAGCCTGCTTCTCCCTCTCCCACTCCCCCTGCTTGTGTTCCCTCTCTCGCTGTGTCTCTCTCTGTCAAATAAATAAATAAAATCTTTAAAAAAAAAAAAAAAAAGGGCGCCTGGGTGGCTCAGTCGTTGAGCGTCTGCCTTCGGCTCAGGTCATGATCCCAGGGTTCTGAGATCGAGTCCCGCATCGGGCTCCTTGCTCGGCGGGAAGCCTGCTTCTCCCTCTCCCACTCCCCCTGCTTGTGTTCCTGCTCTAGCTATCTCTCTGTCAAATAAATAAATAAAAAATTAAAAAAAAAAACAAAAAAAAAAACAACTCTCTGGAGGCCACCTATTATACTCAGAATTAAACCCAAACCACTTACTGTGGTCTACAAAGGCCTTCGTGATCTGGCCCTGCCTATCTCTCTTAGCTCATTTCCCAGCCCTCTCCCTCTTGTCATACTGGCCTTCTTCCTGCTCTTTTAGTACGTCATAGTCATTTGCACCTCAGGGCCCTTGCATGTATGGTTTACTTTGAAAAGTGTCAGGCTCCAGGGATGTATTGTGGACAGACCCTGCTCTTAACAGAGATTTTAAAGAAAGGAGAGAGCAAACAAGTCAACATATGAATTAAATATGAAAGTCTTGGGGTAACTGGGTGATGGACATTAAAGAAGGCATGGGATGTAATGAGCACTGGGTGTTATATAAGGCTGATGAATCACTGATCTCTACCTCTGAAACTAATAATACACTATGTTAATTAATTGAATTTAAATTTAAAAAAAAGGCAATTTAAAAACAAGCAAGCAGGAAGGCCAGAATATTAAAATAAAAACAACCATTTTAGTTGACTACATTAAAAAAAACAAACAAAAAAAACCCCATAAAGCTGTCTGGTATCTCCCATCTCTCTCTTATCCTAAAACTTTTCTTCTTTATACAACACTCATCTTTTAAATATTTTAAAACCACTTTTGTCTATACAATAAACAAAATAAATATTTAATAAATAAGTAAGTAGGCAAATCTTTACCAAAGACTTCTTTACCAAACATTGAGGCCTTCCAAACTTGGCTCTGTCTACTTCTTCTGGTCACCTCTCCCACGGTGTACCTTTAGACTTCTGACTTTCCAAACAACTGGAGAGTATGTAAAACTTTGTATGTTTGCTAACTTTAAGCCTTTGCAAATCCTGTGTCCCTTGAGCTCCTCCCCACTGCCCACCTGTACACCTTCAAAGCTTTCGAGACCTGGGCATCTTATGAAGCCCTTTCTGATGCTATTGGTTATTCTTTGCATTTAATAAAATTCACCCATTTTAGTGTACATTTCTATGAGTTTTGACCAACGTACAGTCATATTACTACGATAAATCAAGATGTAAAACAGTTCTATCACCCTCCTCCAAAATTACCTATGCTCCTTTGTAGTCAAACCCTACACCCACTCCAGGCAACCACTGTTTGCTCACTGTCTCAATAGTTTTGCCTTTTCCAGAAAGTCATATAAATGAAGTCATACAATATGTAGTCTTTTGAGTCTGGCTTCAACTTAGCATAATGAATTTTTTATCTATGTTGTTACATGTATCAGTAATTTCTTTCTTTTTATTACTGAGTAGCAGTGGTCCACTGTATGAATATACTGGTATGTTTATCCATTTGGCAAATGAAGAACATTTGTGATGCTCCCAGTTTGAATGAATTCATAATTCATTCTATTATGAATAAAGCTGCTATAGTCAGTCATTGACTAGTATTTGTGTAAACACAGTTCTTACTTAACTTGGGTAAATACCTGGTGTAAGAGTCGCTGGAGTCATATGTTAAGTCATATGTTTGAGACTTAACATTAAGTCATATGTTATGTTTGCTGGGTTATATGTTAAGTGTAGATTTAACTTTATGAGAAACTGCCAAACTGTTTACCAACATGAACCCTGGAATGACCATATGTACTATTTTGCATTCCCACCACCAAGGTCGGAGTTCTACATTCTCACCAACATCTGGTACCATCAGATTTCTCTCCTCCTTTTCATTTCAGCCATTATAGTTGGTATGTTGTGATATCTGTGATTTCTACTTACATTTCCATAGTGACTAGTGATGTTGAGGATTGTTTCATGTGCTTATTTGCCATCTGTATATCTACACTGATGAAGTGTCTATTCAAATCTTTTGTGACCTTCTATTGGGTCGTCTGTTTTCTTATTATTGAGTTTTTAGGGTTTTTATGTATTTTTGATATTGAATTCATTTGTCAAATTTGTAATTTGCAAACAGCTTCTAGTCTGTAGCATGTCTTTTCATTTTCTTAAGAATGTCATTTGAGGAGCTAAAGTTCTTAATTTGGATGAAGTCCAACTTATCAAAAAAATTTTAATGTATCATTCTTCTGGCTAACACAAGGACACAAAGACTTTTCCCTATGCTTTCTTTCAGCAGTTTTATAGTTTAAGGTTTATAGTTTTAGTTACTTTATGTTCTGATTTGAATTAGTTTTTGTATATGGTGTAAGGTATGAATCAAGGTTCTTTTAAAAAATTTTTTAGGTAGAGAGGCAGTCTCTCGAATGTGTATTCCACAGGCTCTTTCAACTGCCTACAATGAGACAGAGGTGTGCCAGGCTTGTATGTAAATACACCCAGACTTCACACCCGGCTCATGTGCCATCTCTGCTGAAAGCCATGAAGAGTTTTTTTTCCCGTCTTTGTAGATGATATCCAATTGTTCCAACAAAAATTTATTGAGAAAAAGTATTTTTTTTCATTGAAATGCCTTTGCACCTTTGTGGTATTGTCTCGATTGTTGTAGTTTTATAGTAAGTTTTCAAACCAGTTACTGTCAACCTTCCAACTTTTTTTTTCTTTTCCAAAATTTTAGTTCTCCTGCCCTTACATAAAAATTTTGAATCAACTTGTCCATTTCTACCAAAAAGAAAACATCTGCCAGGATTCTGAATGGGATTACACTGAATCTACAGATTAGTTTGGGAAAAAACAAACATCTTGGAATAGTGAATCTTCAAATTCATGAACATTGTACATATCCATATATTTAGGTCTTCTTTGATTTCTTTCATTCTATCATTTTCAGTGTATGAATCTTGTTTTGTTAAATTTACACCTAAGTATTTTATGACTTTTAGTGCTATTGTAAATAGTATTTGGCTTTTAGTTTCCACTTCTAAATTGTTTATTGCAAATAATTAATTTTTGTATATTGACTTGAATCTTGTAAACTTGAACTAATCACTTTTAGCAGCTTTTTTTGTAGATTCTGTCAGATTTTCTACATAGACCATAAGTCAGACATAAACAGAGATGGTTTCACTTCTTCCTTCTCAATCTGCACTGCTTTATTCATTTTCTTGCCTTACTGCACTGGGTAGGTCTTCCACTAGATTAGTGAGAGAAGACATTCTTGCTCACTTTCTAATCTTAGGGGGAAAACATTGGGTCTTTAACATGAAAAATGATGTTTAGCTGTAGATTTTTTTTGTAGCTACCCTTTATCAGGATGTGAATATTTCCTTCTATTCATATCTTGCTGAGATTTTTAAAAAATATAAATGGTCTAATTTTATCAAATGCCTTTTCTCATTCTATTGATATGATCATTGAAACTTTTCTTAAAATCTATTAATATGGTAATACCTTCCTGGCCATAATGTATTACCCTTTTTATATACTGGTAATTCTATTTGCTAAAATCTTATTAAAAATGTTTGCATTTATGCTCATGAGAGTTACTGGTCTATAATTTTCTTGTAATGTGGAATGATTCCTAGGATAACTGATTTTATAAAAGTATTGCCTTTTTTTTTTAAAGATTTTATTTATTTTTGCGCACGTGAAAAAGAGAGCACATGAGCAGGGGATAGAGCAGAGGGAGGAGACTCCCCGCTGAGCAGGGAGCCCAATGTGGGACTTGATCCCAGGACCCTGAGATCATGACCTGAGCCGAAGGCAGACCCTTAACCAACTGAGCCACCCAGGCACCCAAAGTATTGCCTTTTATACTGCATGTATAAAATATATCAGTTAATTCCACTAAAGAGCTGTCTTTTCTTTAAGGTAGTAACTCCAATAGATGAGATACATGTCCTTAAAATAGGTGTCCCTTATCCAAAAAAAATAAGATCACTGATAAGATTCTTGGTTTATGGCTAGATAAGAAGCTCCTAGCATATTTAAGGTAAATAACAGTCTTCATTAAAAACTATGATATGACCCATTTAAAACCTTCAGAATAATTCACAGAAAATATATTACACACTGAGTGGCTGAACTACTAACTATAGATATTTATACATGAAGCAGCTCTTTTAAGAAATCAGACCCATAAATATGTCTGTCTTGGTATAATATACATAATTGAAATGAATAAAGTTTAGAAGACCAATGTTCTGTTAGAATCTTTAAAAATCACACATTTAGTAATCCATTTGTGCTTACAATATTCATATGTATAAACTTAAATTTTAAAAAACCTCTGTACATGAGAATAAAAAAGTTATACATATTTATATATATGTTAATATATAGGAATGCACTATTGTTTAAAATCCTCTCCTAAAATCAAACCCTCCTCTTCAAGTGCAACAACTTTTCATGCCTAACTGTTGACATGTGGAAGCCCCTCTGGTGTTAGTGAAGTACAGGAGGCAGTGATAAAAGACCCAGCTAAAGCCATTAATCCAGGTCTTTGAATTGACTGATTATCTTCATTTGCACCTTCCCCCCGCACCATCAAGCCCATCAACCATAAAATGGTCCATTTCTTCACATTTAGATTGTTTACTTGTTTTTTTTTTTTTGCATTTCCAATTAGTACCTTTTTTTGTGATCACTTTTTAAAATTCAAATTCAATTAGCCAACTTAAAGTACATTAGTTTCAGATGCAGTGTTCAATACTTTATCAATTGTGTATAACGTCCAGTGCTCATCACATCATGTGCCTTCCTTAGTGCCCATCACCCAATTACCCCATCCCCCCATCTACCTCCCCTCCAGCCACCCTCAGTTTGTTTCCTATAGCTAAGAGTCCCTCATGGACATATCCAAAAGAAAAGAGAAAGGACCCAAATTAATAAAATCATGAATGAAAGGGGAGAGATCACAACCAACACCAAAGAAATAGAAACAATTGATAGAAGTTATTATCAGCAACTGTATGCCAACAAACTAGGCAATCTGGAAGAAAAGGATGCCTTCCTGGAAACTTATAAACTACCAAGACTGAAATAGAAAGAAATAGACAATCTGAACAGACCAATAACCAGCAAGGAAAATGAAGCAGTAATCAAAAACCTCCCATAAAACAAGAGTCCAGGGCCAGATGGCTTCCCAGGGGAATCCTACCAAACATGTAAAGAAGAAATAATACCTATTCTACTGAAGCTGTTTCAAAAACTAGAAATGGAAGGAAAACTTCCAAACTCATTCTATGAGGCCAGTATTACCTTGATCCCCAAACCAGACAAAGACCCCATCAAAAAGGAGAAATACAGACCAATATCCCAGATAAACATGGATGCAAAAATGCTCACCAAAATACTAGCCAAGAGGGTCCAACAGTACATTAAAAGGATTATTCACCAGGACCAAGTGGGATTTATTCCTGAGCTGCAAGGTTGGTTCAACATCCAAAAACCAATCAATGTGATACACTATATTAATAAAAGAAAGGACAAGAATCATATGATCCTCTCAAAAGATGCAGAAAAAGCATTTGACAAAGTACAGCATCCTTTCTTGATTAAAACTCTGCATGGTGTAGTGATAAAGGAAACATTATCTCACTATCATAAAAGTCATCTACAAAAAGCCCACAGGAAATATCATTCCCAATGGGGAAAAACTGACAGCTTTTCCCTTAAGGTCAGGAACACGACAGGGATGCCCACTCTCACCACTGTTGTTCAACATAGTACTAGAAGTCCTAGCTTCAGGAATCAGACAACAAAAAGAAATAAAAGGCATTCAAATTGGCAAAGAAGAAATCAAACTCTCACTCTCTGCAGGTGATATGATACTTTATGTGGAAAACCAAAAAGACTCCACTCCAAAACTGCTAGAACTCATACAGGAATTCAGTAAAGTGGCAGGATATAAAATCAATGCACAGAAATCAGTTGCATTTCTATACACAAACAACGAGACAGAAGACATAGAAATTAAGGAATCGATCCCATTTACATTTGCACCAAAACCCATAAGATACCTAGGAATAAACCTAACCAAAGAGGTAAAGGATCTATACTCTAGAAACTACAGAACACTTATAAAAGAAATTAAGGAAGACATAAAGAGATGGGAAAACATTCCATGCTCATGGTTTGGAAGAATAAACATTGTTAAAATGTCTATGCTGCCCAGAGAAATCTACACATTCAATGCAGTCCCTATCAAAATGCCATCGACATTTTTCACAGAGCTGGAACAAACAATCCTAAAATTTGTATGGAACCAGAAAAGACCCCGAATCACCAAGGAAATGTTGAAAAAGAAAACCAAAGCTGGGGGCATCACAATGCCTGACTTCAAGCTATATTACAAAGTTGTGATCATCAAGACAGCCTGGTACTGGCACAAAAACAGACACATAGATCAGTGGAACAGAATAGAAAGCCCAGATACGGACCCTCAACACTATGGTCAACTAATCTTCAACAAAGCAGGAAAGAATGTCCAATAGAAAAAAGACAGTCTCTTCAAAAAATGGTGCTGGGAAAACTGGACAGCCACATGCAGAAGAATGAAACTGGACCATTCTTTTACACCACACACAAAAACAGACTCAAAATGGATAAGAGACCAAGGTGACACAGGAATCCATCAAAATCCTCAAGCAGAACACAGGCAGCAACCTCTTTGACCTTGGCCAAAGCAAATTCTTGCAAGACAAGTCTCCAAAGGCAAAGGAAAGAAAAGCAAAAGTGAACTACTGGGGCTTCATCAAGATAAAAAGCTTCTGCACAGCAAAGGAGACAGTCAACAAAACAAAGAGGCAACCCACAGAATGAGAGAAGGTATTTGCAAATGACATATCTGATAAAGGGTTAATATCCAAAATACATAAAGAATTTATAAAACTCAACACCCAAAAAACAAAGAATCCAGTCAAGAAATGGGCAGAAGACATGAACAGACACTTTCAAAAGAAGACATTGGAATGGCTAACAGACACATGAAAAAATGTTCCACATCACTTGTCATCAGGGAAATACAAATCAAAAGCACAATGAGATATCACCTTACACCAGTTAGAATGGCAAAAATTAACAAGACAAGGAACAACAAATGTTGGTGAGGATGCAGAGAAAAGGGAACCCTCCTACACTGTTGGTGGGAATGCAAGCTGGTGCAGCCACTCTGGAAAACAGTATGGAGGTTCCTCAAAAAGTTGAAAATAGAGCTACCCTATGACCCAGCAATTGCACTACTGGGTATTTACCCAAAAGATACAAATGTAGTGATCCAAAGGGGCACCTGCACCCCAATGTTTATAGCAGCAATGTCCACAATAGCCAAACTATGCAAAGAGCCCAGATGTCCATCAACAGATGAACGGATAAAGAAGATGTGGTATATACACACACACACACACACACACACACACACACACACAGATACAATGGAATATTACACAGCCATCAAAAAAAATGAAATCTTGCCAATTGCAACGACATGGATGAAACTAGAGGGTATTATGCTAAGCAAACTAAGTCAGTCAGAGACAATTATCATATGATCTTGCTGATATGTGGAATTTAAGAAACAAGGCAGAGGATCATAGGGGAAGAGAGGAAAAAAGGAAACAAGACAAAATCAAAGAGGGAGACAAACCGTAAGAGCCTCTTAATCTCAAACTGAGGGGGGGGGGGGGGGGGGATGGGGAGCTGGGTGATGGACACTGGGGAGGGTATGTGTTGTGGTGAGCGCTGTGTAATGTGTAAGACCGATGAATCACAGACCTGTACCACTGAAACAAATAATAACATTATATGTTTAAAAAAAAAAAAGAACATCCTAAAAGAAGCTGGAGAAACAAACACGTCACCTACAGAGAAAGACAAGAACTACATGCTGCTTGGAGGGGCGGATCAAGATGGCGGAGGAGTAGGAGACCTGGATTTCGTCTCCTCTCAGGAATTCAGCTGGATAGGGATCAAACCATTCTGAACACCTACAAACTCAACAGGAGGTCGAAGAAAAGAAGAGCAACAACTCTCTCATCAGAAAAGCGACCACTTTCTGGAAGGTAGGACGTGCGGAGAAGTGAATCCGAGGCGATATTCGGGAGGATAGACGGCGGGGGAGGGGCCTCCGGCGGCCGCTTCTGGCAAGTGATAGAACCACGGAGCACAAAATCGGAACTTTTAAAAGTCTGCTCCGCTGAGGGACGTCACTCTGGTGGCTAAGCGGGGGGTGGAACCCTCCGGGACAGTGTGGTCTCAGGACCCACGGGTCACAGAAAGACCGGGGGTGCCTGAGTGTGGCAGAGCTCCCAGGTATCAGAGTGGGGAAGCCAGCTGCAGAGGCGGAGCCCAGGCGCGGGCTCTCAGCTCGGGGTTGCCATAAACTGTGATCCGCGGCACAGTCCGGCCCCTGCTCCTCCAGCAGGGACCCAACAAGCGGAAGATCCGGGGAGACTCACCTTCCTCCCCCGGGAGGAGCCGCGCGGGAGTGCGCCGCAGGGATCTGCTGGGTTTGGAGACTCCACCCGGGGTCGGGTGCCAGAGATAGAAACGCGCGGTCACAGGCCGGGTGAGCACGGAGTGCAGCTGGAGACCGGGGAGACGGGAGTGACTGACGGCTTTTCTCTGGGGGCTCACTGAGAAGCGGGACCCCGAGTTCTCGGCTCCTCCGGGGCGGAGATTGGGAGGCCGCCATTTTCACTCTCCGCCTCCAAAGCTGTACGGAAAGCTCGCAGGGAACAAAAGCCCCGGAGAGCAAACCTCAGCAGATTACTTAGCCGGGAGGGGGCAAGGGCGGGGCAATTCTGCCTCCGGCAAAGACATTTGGAAACCACGGCAACAGGCCCCTCCCCAGAAGATCAGCGAGAACAGCCAGCCAAGACCAAGTTTACCCATCAATGAGAACGGCAGAACTCCAGCTCTAGGGGACTACTGCACATAGAATTCATGGCTTTTTTACCATGATTCTGTAGTCTTTCAAAGTTAATTTTTTTTTAACTGTCTTTTTTTCTTTTTTTATTCTTTTTGAATTTTTCTTTTTCCCTTTTTCAACCATCTTATCAATCCCTTTTTTTTTAAAAAAAAAAACATTTTTATTTTTCATTTTTAGAGTCATATTCTATCCCTTCATAGTAGTTACCCATATTTTTGGCTTATATATATAAGTTGTTCTCTCTTTAAAATTTTGAGATAGTTTCTTCTAACAGATCAAAATATACCCTAAATCTCTAGTATATGGTGTTTTCTGTTCCCCTGCCTGATCACATCCTCTCCCTTTTTTTTTCTTTTTTTAAATCCTCTTCTTTCTTTTTTCAAACAACTTCTTATCAATTCCTTTTATAAAATTTTTTATAATTTCCATCTTTACAGTCATATTCCATCCCTTCATCATATCAACCCTTATTTTTGTACATATATAAGTTTTTCTTTCTTTAAAATTTTGGGAGGCACTTTCTTCTAAAAGACCAAAATACACCCCAAATCTAGTGTGTGGCACTGATCATATTTGATCACATTCTGGTTTTTTTGTTGTTGTTTTGTTTTGTTTGTTTTTGTTTTTATCTTTATCTTTTTCTTTTTTTTCTTTTTCTTTTTTCTCTCTTTCCCTTTCTTTTCCCACTGCTTCAGGTTTTTTCTGATTTGTTTAGAGTATATTTTCTGGGGACGTTGTTACTCTGCTAGCATTTTGTTCTCTCATTAATCTATTCTCCTCTGCACAAAATGACAAGACGGAAAAAATCACCTCAACAAAAAGAACAAGAGGTAGTACCGACTGCCAGGGACCTACTCAATACGGACATTAGTACAATGTCAGATCTAGAGTTCAGAATCATCACTTTAAAGATACTAGCTGGGCTTGAAAAAAATATGGAAGTTATTAGAGAAACCCTTTCTGGAGAAGTAAAAGAACTAAAATCCAACCAAGTAGAAATCAAAAAGGCTATTAATGAGGTGCAATCAAAAATGGGGGCACTAACTGCTAGAATAAATGAGGCAGAAGAGAGAATCAGTAATATAGAAGATGAAATGATGGAAAATAAAGAAGCTGAGAAAAAGAGAGATAAACAACTACTGGATCACGAGGGCAGAATTCGAGAGATAAGCGATACCATAAGACGAAACAACATTAGAATAATTGGGATCCCAGAAGAAGAAGAAAGAGAGAGAGGGGCAGAAGGTATAATGGAGCAAATTATAGCAGAGAACTTCCCTAATTTGGGGAAGGAAACAGGCATGAAAATCCAGGAAGCACAGAGAACCCCTCTCAAAATCAATAAAAATAGGTCAACACCCCGACATCTAATAGTAAAACTTACGAGTCTCATAGACAAAGAGAAAATCCTGAAAGCAGCTCGGGAGAAGAGATATGTAACCTACAAGGGTAGAAACATTAGATTGGCAACAGACCTATCCACAGAGACCTGGCAGGCCAGAAAGGACTGGCAGGATATATTCAGAGCACTAAACGAGAAAAATATGCAGCCAAGAATACTATATCCAGCTAGGCTGTCATTGAAAATTGAAGGAGAGATAAAAAGCTTCCAGGACAAACAAAAACTAAAGGAATTTGCAAACACAAAACCAGCCCTACAGGAAATCTTGAAAGGAGTCCTCTAAGCAAAGAGAGACCCCAAAAGCAACATAGACCAGAAACGAACACAGACAATATACGGTAACAGTCACCTTACAGGCAATACAATGGCACTAAATTCCTATCTTTCAATAGTTACCCTGAATGTAAATGGGCTCAATGCCCCAATCAAAAGACACAGGCTATCAGACTGGATTAAAAAACAAGACCCATCGATATGCTGTCTGCAAGAGACTCATTTTCGACCCAAAGACAGCCCCCGATTGAAAGTGAGGGGGTGGAAAACCATTTACCATGCTAATGGACACCAAAAGAAAGCTGGGGTGGCAATCCTTATATCAGACAAATTAGATTTTAAACCAAAGACTGTAATAAGAGATGAGAAAGGACACTATATCATACTTAAAGGATCTATCCAACAAGAAGATCTAACAATTGTAAATATCTATGCCCCTAACATGGGAGCAGCCAATTATATAAGCCAATTAATAACAAAAGCAAAGAAACACATCGACAACAATACAATAATAGTGGGGGACTTTAACACCCCCCTCACTGAAATGGACAGATCATCTAAGCAAAAGATCAACAAGGAAATAAAGACTTTAAATGACACACTGGACCAAATGGACTTTACAGACATATTCAGAACATTCCACCCCAAAGCAACGGAATACACATTCTTCTCTAGTGCCCATGGAACATTCTCCAGAATAGATCACATCCTAGGTCATAAATCAGGTCTCAACCGGTACCAAAAGATTGGAATCATTCCCTGCCTATTTTCAGACCACAATGCTTTGAAACTAGAGCTCAATCACAAGACAAAAGTCAGAAAGAACTCAAATACATGGAGGCTAAAGAGCATCCTACTAAAGAACGAATGGGTCAACCAGGAAATTAAAGAAGAATTAAAAAAATACATGGAAACCAATGAAAATGAAAACACAACTATTCAAAATCTTTGGGATGCAGCAAAGGCAGTCCTAAGAGGAAAGTATATAGCAATACAAGCCTTTCTCAAGAAGCAAGAAAGGTCTCAAGTATACAACCTAACCCTACACCTAAAGGAGCTGGAGAAAGAACAGCAAATAAAGCCTAAACCCAGCAGGAGAAGAGAAATAATCAAGATCAGAGCAGAAATCAATGAAATAGAAACTAAAAGAACAGTAGAACAGATCAATGAAACTAGGAGCTGGTTCTTTGAAAGAATTAACAAGATTGATAAACCCCTGGCCAGACTTATCAAAAAGAGAAGAGAAATGACCCACATCAACAAAATCATGAATGAAAGAGGAGAGATCACAACCAACACCAAAGAAATACAAACAATTCTAAGAACATATTATGAGCAACTCTATGCCAGCAAATTAGATAACCTGGAAGAAATGGATGCATTTCTAGAGATGTACCAACTACCAAAACTGAACCAGGATGAAATAGAAAACCTGAACAGACCTATAACCACTAAGGAAATTGAAGCAGTCATCAAAAATCTCCCAAAAAACAAAAGCCCAGGGCCAGATGGCTTCCCAGGGGAATTCTACCAAACATTTCAAGAAGAATTAATACCTATTCTTCTGAAACTGTTCCAAAAAATAGAAATGGAAGGAAAACTTCCCAACTCATTTTATGAGGCCAGCATTACCTTGATCCCAAAACCAGACAAAGACCCCATCAAAAAGGAGAATTACAGACCAATATCCCTGATGAACATGGATGCAAAAATTCTCACCAAAATACTAGCCAATAGGATCCAACAGTACATTAAAAGGATTATTCACCATGACCAAGTGGGATTTATCCCTGGGCTGCAAGGTTGGTTCAACATCCGCAAATCAATCAATGTGATACAATACATTAACAAAAGAAAGAACAAGAATCATATGATCCTCTCAATAGATGCAGAAAAAGCATTTGACAAAGTACAGCATCCTTTCTTGATCAAAACTCTTCAGAGTATAGGCATAGAGGGTACATACCTCAATATCATAAAAGCCATCTATGAAAAACCTACAGCGAATATCATTCTCAATGGGGAAAAACTGAGAGCTTTCCCCCTAAGGTCAGGAACGCGGCAGGGATGTCCACTATCACCACTGCTATTCAACATAGTATTGGAAGTCCTAGCCACAGCAATCAGACAACAAAAAGAAATCAAAGGCATCCAAATTGGCAAGGAAGAAGTCAAACTCTCACTCTTTGCAGATGATATGATACTTTATGTGGAAAACCCAAAAGACTCCACCCCAAAACTGCTAGAACTCATACAGGAATTCAGTAAAGTGGCAGGATATAAAATCAATGCACAGAAGTCAGTGGCATTCCTATACACCAACAACAAGACAGAAGAAAGAGAAATTAAGGAGTCGATCCCATTTACAATTGCACCCAAAACCATAAGATACCTAGGAATAAATCTAACCAAAGAGACAAAGGATCTGTACTCAGAAAACTATAAAATACTCATGAAAGAAATTGAGGAAGACACAAAGAAATGGAAAAACGTTCCATGCTCATGGATTGGAAGAACAAATATTGTGAAGATGTCAATGCTACCTAGAGCAATCTACACATTCAATGCAATCCCCATCAAAATACCATCCACTTTTTTCAAAGAAATGGAACAAATCATCCTAAAATTTGTATGGAACCAGAAAAGACCCCGCATAGCCAGAGGAATGTTGAAAAAGAAAAGCAAAGCCGGCGGCATCACAATTCCGGACTTCCAGCTCTATTACAAAGCTGTCATCATCAAGACAGCATGGTACTGGCACAAAAACAGACACATAGATCAATGGAACAGAATAGAGAGCCCAGAAATGGACCCTCAACTCTATGGTCAACTCATCTTTGACAAAGCAGGAAAGAATGTCCAATGGAAAAAAGACAGTCTCTTCAACAAATGGTGTTGGGAAAATTGGATAGCCACATGCAGAAGAATGAAACTGGACCATTTCCTTACACCACACACAAAAATAGACTCCAAATGGTTGAAAGACCTCAATGTGAGACAGGAGTCCGTCAAAATCCTAAAGGAGAACACAGGCAGCAACCTCTTTGACCTCAGCCGAAGCAACTTCTTCCTAGAAACATCGCCAAAGGCAAGGGAGGCAAGGGCAAAAATGAACTATTGGGACTTCATCAAGATAAAAAGCTTTTGCAAAGCAAAGGAAACAGTCAACAAAACCAAAAGACAACCGACAGAATGGGAGAAGATATTTGCAAATGACATATCAGATAAAGGGCTAGTATCCAAAATCTATAAAGAACTCATCAAACTCAACACCCAAAGAACAAAGAATCCAATCAAGAAATGGGCAGAAGACATGAAAAGACATTTTTCCAAAGAAGACATCCAAATGGCCAACAGACACATGAAAAAGTGCTCAGTATCGCTCGGCATCAGGGAAATCCAAATCAAAACCTCAATGAGATACCACCTCACACCTGTCAGAATGGCTAAAATTAACAAGTCAGGAAATGACAGATGTTGGCGGGGATGCGGAGAAAGGGGAACCCTCCTACACTGTTGGTGGGAATGCAAGCTGGTGCAGCCACTCTGGAAAACTGTATGGAGGTTCCTCAAAAAGTTGAAAATAGAGCTCCCATATGATCCAGCAATTGCACTACTGGGTATTTACCCCAAAGATACAAAAGTAGGGATCCGAAGGGGTACGTGCACCCCAATGTTTATAGCAGCAATGTCCACAATAGCCAAACTGTGGAAAGAGCCAAGATGTCCATCGACAGATGAATGGATAAAGAAGATCTGGTATATATATACAATGGAATATTATGCAGCCATCAAAAGGAACGAGATCTTGCCATTTGCAACGACGTGGATGGAACTGGAGGGTATTATGTTGAGTGAAATAAGTCAATCAGAGAAAGACAAGTATCATATGATCTCACTGATATGAGGAATTCTTAATCTCAGGAAACAAACTGAGGGTTGCTGGAGTGGGGGGTGGGGTGGGAAGGATGGGGTGACTGGGTGATAGACACTGGGGAGGGTATGTGCTCTGGTAAGCGCTGTGAATTGTGCAAGACTGTTGAATCTCAGATCTGTACCTCTGAAACAAATAATGCAATATATGTTAAGAAAAAAAAAAAAGAAGAAGAAGAAGGTAGCGGGAGGGGAAGAATGAAGCGGGGGAAATCGGAGGGGTAGACGAACCATGAGAGACAATGGACTCTGAAAAACAAACAGGGTTCTAGAGGGGAGGGGGTGGGAGGATGGGTCAGCCTGCTGATGGGTATTAAAGAGGGCACATTCTGCATGGAGCACTGGGTGTTATGCACAAACAATGAATCATGGAACACTTCATCTAAAACTAATGATGTAATGTATGGGGATTAACATAAGAATAAAAAAAAAATTAAAAAAAAAAAAAAGAACTACATGCTGCTTCTCAGAAACCAAGCATGCACAAAGAGAGGAGAGTGAAATATTTAAAGCGTTGAGAGGCAGACACTACCAACCCAGATTTCTGTTCCCTGTGAAATGATCCCTCAAAAGTTAAGAAGTTCTCGGACAAACAAAAATCGAGGGCATTTGTTGCCATTACACTGTCTTGCAAGAAATGTTGAAAAGAAGTTCTTTAGAGACAAAGAAAATAATATAGGACAGACACCCAGGTCTACATAAAGAAAGGAAGAGCACCAAAGAAGGATTAAGTGAAGGTAAAATTATAACTTTTTCTTATTAATTCATGTAGCTGATAACAATTTGTTCAAAATAGTAACAGCAACAAATATTTAATTATGTATGTTTATGCATATGTATCTTATGTATTTATATGCTTATGTATGCTTACATATAAGTGAAGTAAATGACACAAAGCATGAGAAGAAATAGGAATATTTTGTTAAAGTACTCACACCCTATGAACTGGTATAGTTGTTATTTGAAAGTGGACCTTGATTAGCTGTAAATGTATATTACAAACTCTAGGGCAACCACTAAAAAAGGTTAAAAAAGAAGTATAATCAATATGCTAAGAAAGGAGAGCAAATGGAATCATAAAATGCTCAAATTAAAACCAGAAGAAGAGTGGGAGACAAAAACAGGAACAAAGAACCAGAGCAACAAACAGAAAATAGCAACAAATATTAATCCAACGATATCACTTTGAACATTAAATGGTCTAAATGCATCAATTAAAAGAAAGACTGTCACAGTGGATCAAAAATAAGACCCAATTAGATGCTGTCTATAAGAATTCCACTTAAAATATAAAGACACATATAGATTAAAAGTAAATGGCTGGAGATAAATATGCCATGTTAGTATTTTAAGAAAGCAGAAGTAGCTATACTAATTTCAAGGGCATTACATAATAATGGGGTCCAATAACATTAACCCTTAACATGTATGTGCCTAACAAGAGCATCAAACTACATGAAGCATCTATCTACCCAATGGATCTACAAGGAGAGAAAGATGAACCCAATATCATAGTTGGAAATTTCGACACCCCGCTATCAGAAATGGACAGATCCGGCAGGCAGAAAAGCAGTAAGGACATAGCCGAACTCAACAATACCATCAGTCCACTGGATATCACTGACATCTACAGACTATTTAAATGACAGCAATACACAATCTTCTCAAGCTCACATGGAACATTCACCAAGACAGACCACATTCTGGGCCATAAAACATACTTCAACAAACTTAAAAGAACAGAAGTGATGCAATGTCTCCTCTGAGACCAAAATGGAATTTAAACTAGAAATCAACAACAAAAAGATAACTGGAAAAATCCCCAAATACTGGTGGCTAAAACTTTGGGGGTGGGAACCAGCAAAAGGCAGAGGAAAGGACAAGAAGGAGGAGCCGAAAGAGGAAGATATGCACAGGTTATGAGAAGGCTGAAGGATACAGAGAGAGGAGCCAGGAAGGGGAGGGCAATGGATTTCTAGAAACCAAGATGTCTAAAGTTCCATTTTCAGTTGTTTGCTTTGCTCTGCTATGTCAAATCTTTGGGAAAATGCCGCTGAAGTACAGGAAAAGGAGCAGTTTCAAGACCGCCGTAAAAGGACACACATAAGGGACAGCAAAGTGACTCAAAAAGTAAGAGTGGGCTTGCTCCCATCTTTTGGACTCAGAGAAGCTGGTGTCTGGAGCTCCGAATCTGATCATAGAATTCAGAGGAAGTTAGGATTCAGAGAACATGTTCTGCCAACTTAGGAAAAAAATTGTTTTGAGATGAAAAGGGTAAAAGATAAGGGGCGCCTAGGGGGCTCAGTCTGTTAAGCATGTGACTCTTGATTCCAGCTCAGGTCATGATCTCAGGGTCGTGAGATGGAGCGCCACATGGGCTCTGTGCTGGGTGTGGAACCTGTTTAAGATTCTCTCTCTCCCTCTACACAGCCCCCTCTCTCCCTCTGTAAAAAAAATAAATAAATAAAAAATAAAATCATTTTGGAGGAACTTCAGGGGGTAAGGCATGAGGCAAGTGCTGGACCACCATTCCGGGAGGGGAAAAGGGGATTCCAAATAGTCAGGAAGAACAACCTAATGTTTTTCATCCACTGTTTACAAGGATCAGAAAGTTTAACAAAACACTGGCGAGTGCGGAAAAACAGGTATATTCATACAATGCAAGAGGGAGAGAAAAATGGGCAACTTTTGTAGAGAGCAACTTGGAAACAACTTATGCAAATACTCTGTGGTCCAGTAAATCCATTTCTAAGAATGTGTCCTATAGAGATACACAATGAAAAGACTTAGGTTTATTGCAGCCTTACTTGTAAGAGCAGAAAATCGAAAATAACATATATATTGTTAATAGCTGGTTGGTTATGTACATTATGGTATGCCCTTACAATGAAATATTACACCACTATAGAAAAGAACAAGGAAGTTCTTTATGTATTTAAAGGGACAGATCTCCAAGATAGATTTTTGGGTGAGAAAACAAGACACAGATCAGTGTTAATTTGTGTGCTACACTTTGTGCCAAAGAAGGAGAGCAAAAAATATTTGTTGTATATGTTTAGAATCTCTCCGAAAGGATAGCCAACAAACCAGTAACACTGTTTGCCTGGGAGCATAAGAAACAGAGTAGCTGGGAGGGAAGAGGACTTTTCAGGGTACATCTAATCTCCAAGCAGATTAGAACTCTACCACTTGTGGACCCTTTGGCTTACTCCCATCTCCCTTCCCGGGGGTCCCTCTACAGTGCCCAAAATCTTCTGCTGCCCCACCCTGGGGACCGCCTGCCCCTGACTGCCCAGTCCACGGACCCCAGTCATTGACTTGTCACACCTCCAGGCTACAACTGCTGCTTCCACTCATACTTTCTGGCCCAGCTGTAATCTGGTTTCCACTACCATGACTCTCTGCTTCATCACAAGCCATCTTTTCAAGGATAAATTCAAGGTCTTTTTCTCAGCTGCATTCTCCTGGACCTCAGACATATTTAAAAGTTAATTGGAGGGGCGCCTGGGTGGCTCAGTTGGTTAAGCGACTGCCTTCGGCTCAGGTCATGATCCTGGAGTCCCGGGATCGAGTCCCGCATCGGGCTCCCTGCTCGGCAGGGAGTCTGCTTCTCCCTCTGACCCTCACCCCTCTCATTCTCTCTCTGTCATTCTCTCTCTCTCAAAAATAAATAAAAAATTTTTAAAAAAATAAAATAAAATAAAAGTTAATTGGACCTTCCCTCCTTTCTTATACTGAGGTTTACTTTTCACCTCATACTGAGGTTTTCTTTTCACACTTCACCGCTTTCCTTCTTCACCCTGCCCTCCGGATGTGCATATTTCCCAGGGCTCAATCCTCGTCCCTCTGTTTTTCTCTCTTCTCCATATTCCTGGAGTTTGGGGAGGGGGGAATCCCTTCATTTCTAAGGTTTTCATCACCAACTTTATGCTGAGGACTCCCAACATCCTGAGCTGTGAGCCATCCTTTCCTCCAAGCTCCAGTCCTAAGAAGAAATGCCAACTGGGCATGTCCAGTTTCCACCTGGCCAGCTCATTCTGACCTGGATCATCATCCTCTGTGCCAGGTGCCAACCACCTACCCCACCTGACTGGCTGTGCTCTGAATTTCTGGGCAAAGGCCAGTGGCTCCACGAATTCCGTAAGGGACCCAGCTTGAAATGCTTGAAATCCCGGAAGTCATTCATGTATTCAACGAACGTCCTCTGAGATCAAAGGGCTAGCGGAGGCCGACAGTCCTTCTCCACACATGTACTCCAGCTAGCCTCTGAGTCACAGCAAGTTTTCCCTGAAATTTTCTGTCCTATGATTTCCTTCCTCTGCATTTTCACTAGCCCATCTAAGTCCAGGATTGCATTACAAGATTACTGAACAGTTTCTGAACCATTGATTGTTTGACTGAATGTTGACTGCCATTTGGTGAGGACAAACAATGTATGAGGCATCACACCAGGTGCTGTGGGTATACTAAGATGAAGAAGACACACAGACAGCTATATTTGATGTCAGAGAATGGAAGGCCACAAAAAAAAGAGAGAAAGAGCAATGGGAATTAATGAGAGGAAGGTATCAATCACTTCCAGAAAAAAAGCCCCGAGAAATTTCACATAGCAGAAATGACATATGAACCGCATGGACAAGATTAGCTGAATATACACAAGAAGAGAGGCATTCACCAAGTCAGAGACATCAGGGCCTGCATGACCATTCTGCCCCCAATACCCCATGACTTGAGCAAGTTACTTAACCCTCATTTTCTTCATCTACAAAACAGAGGCAATAATAGCATCTTGCTCATATGTGTCTTATTAGGATTAAATTATGCACATCCTGGGAAACTGGGCAGCAGATTAACATTATGTTTTATCTTGAGAACGTAGTGCTGAGTGGAACAAATAAGAAAGAGAACAAGATATGAACTGTAACACAATACCATTATTGAAATTAAAAGTATACTACACAGGGGTTGCCAGGGGCTCGGGGCTCGGGTGCCTGTGACAACAAAGGAGCAATGGAAGAAAGGAGTATTTTGGAGGGGGGGTCTAAACCCCGATTGTGGGAATGGTTAAACAAATTGATGCATGTGTTGTAGTTCACAGAACTCGTGCACCAACAAACAAAAAAACAATTTCACCAAATGTAAATGTAAAGGGTATTTGTACAAAAACAATAACATATACTTTGGGGAATACATGAAAACAAAAAGGTAATCATTTAATCCGTTAGAATAGCTGTCTTTGGAAGGGTGAGAATGAGGATGAAGACGAGAAGGAATGAGAAAATAAATACAAGAGAGGAGCCCTGCACACACCAACAAGGACCACATGTCATGAGCAGGGGCTGAGGAGTACCTTCTAGGCCCTGCAAGAGGGAGAGAGAATGACCTAGAGGAGGGTAAGGAAAGGGAAGGAGAGGAGGTACAGGAAGTGATCAAGTGATGAGGAGGCAGAAAGTGAAGCAAGCAAAAGACAGACTTGGAAGGTACTATGGTCTCACCAGCAAATTCCATGAGTACAAGTACCTTATCTATATATTTTTTTTTACTATTAAAGCCATAAAGCCAAGTCTAAAGTCTGGTACAGTGTATTGTTACATTTTAGTGACTAAATCAAGCAAATAGGATTTACAGCATGGAGTGTGGGAAAGGAGGGAGGAGGGTGTCAAGCTTCCAGGCCCCATACACAGATGGCAGTGGTGCCATTCCCTGAGAAGCCTATTTGGGGCAGGTGCAAAACAGCAGGTCCAGCTTGGGTTGGAATGAGCTGGAGCACCTGTGTAAACTCTCAGTGAAGATGAGCAATCCAGGCTTCTCAATGTACAGACCTGGAGTTGAGGAGGAGGATCTGGTTGAACAAATCCATTTGGGACATTCCTAAGCATACGACTAACAAAAACTGGGGGATCAGATGAGCAGCCTCGGACAATGGGTAGGAGGAGAAGTATCCTGGGAAACACCAAATTTTAAAAAGCAGGCAGAAGAGAAGCCTAAGAAAGACTCTGAGAAGAAGTGAGCAGAGAGGCCGAAACCTTGGGATGGCGAGAACATGGCCAATAGGGTCAAATGCTTCAAAAAGGAAGTTTCCACCGAATTTGGTGATATGGATGCTACTGGTGACTTTCAGTTGCAAGGTTTTGGTGGAACAGTGAGAACCAAGTCAGACTGCAGTGGGGCTGACATAAAAGCGAAGTGAGAAAGTGGTCACAGCCACTGAACGACGGGTATTTAAGGCAGAAGAGAAGTGACAATAGTTAAAGGGGAACCCAAGGTCTAGGAATGTTTTCAAAGGTTGAGAGTAAAAAGCCATCAAAGAAGGAAGGGTCAAAATGATAGGAAAGAAGGGGTAACTGATGATTGATGGAGCTGTTACCGGGCCAGGCTGTATAAGCTTTCAATTAATGCAAAGTTTCTGATTTTTCTTCAGAACTCCTAAGACAATGAAAATCTGAGTGAGTCACAGGGGCCTTCACATAAGGGGTCAGAGGCACCGGAAAGTGCTTAAAAGAAGGCAGCCCTGAAGTGGGGAAGGCTAGGGGAGCAGTAAGTAGGGAGACTTACTTTTGACTTTTACCACTTTATGGCTTTTGAGCTTTGTACTCTGTATGTGTACTGACATTATTACAAAAATAATTTTTAAAAATTATTATTTAAGATGAATTTCAGTAAGAAAGAAGCCCGACTGCAGTAGGTTGAGAATGACTTTGGAGAGAGGAAAAAATGGAGAAGTTACCTATGCACATCTCTTTCAAGAAGCCTCCCTTTGAAAGACATGAGAAAAATAGGACGACGGTAGCTTGACAAAATGTCATGTGTTGTTTTGTTCGGAAGAAAGTTAAGAACTAAAGCACTCTGAGGGGCGCCTGGGTGGCTCAGTTGGTTAAGGAGCCGACTCTTGTTTTCGGCTCAGGTCATGATCTCAGGGTCGTGGGATCAGGCCCCACGTCGGGCTCTGTGATCAATGGGGAGTCAGCCTGAGGATTCTCCCTCTGCCTCTGCCTCTCCCCCCACTGTGCTCTCTCTCTAAAATAAATAAATAAATCTTTAAAAAAAGAAAAGCGTTTGGGAGATATTAATCAGAAAGAGTCAGGAGAAATGAGGTTAACAATGCAGCTGGTAAAGGAGATAATTAGGGAGGCAGGGTGAGGTCTGAAGAGGCAAGAGAACTGGCAATTCAGAGTATGGACAGGGGTTTCTAGGGACACTGGATGAGATAGGTCCACTCCCCTTTCTTCTTCCTCTATCCAGCCCAGGCATAGAGGGGAAGCTGCTTCAGGGTGGGCCTGATTAGTCTAAGCCACTTGGCAAAATCTCGGCTCCTCTCAACCCAGTAATTAGTCCAGGAGTGGGCATGTGACACAATTCTTGCCAATAAGACCTAAGGAGGCATTAGGTGCGGTTTCAAAAAAAAAAAAAAGAGGTTCCTACTTTTCTGAGATGCAGGAAGCTCTCCTTCTCCTGCTCAAAGCGAATGAGGAAGCATGTAGCCCCAACTGTTGCTGGCAGCCATTCCATAACCATAAGGGGAACTATCTGTAGGAGAAAGCTAACATTTGGATGAAGAGCAGAGAGACGAAATGATCCTGGATCATCAAGATCGCCGAGCCACTGGATCAGCCAGCCCTGAAGCCTGCCGTCAGTTTGGACTTCCAAGATAAAAAACACATTAAGTTGGGTTTTCCTATACTCACAGCCTGGAGCCCTCTCACTGATAAACATCCCTTTCACCGTGACAAGAGGAGTAAGACACATGGGAAGGCAGGAATTGAGAGAGAGATGATGTCTGATGGTTCTCATTTTTCTCTATAAAGTAAAAAGTGGTCCAGACGCTAAGAGTGAGGAGGGAGCAGGGAGGCATGAGAAGGCTGGACCTGGCCATTCAGGGCAATGGGGAAGGGGGCTGCATGCAGCTCCGTGGAGGCCAGGCGGGCTGTGCTGAGCATGCACATGCGGGTCTGGAGACGTTTGCCAGCTGCAGATACATGAAGCTGTGCCGCCCACCCAAGACCACTGTCCTGGGGTTGGCATGGTAGATCAACGGGACAAGAGGAAAAGCGGTTGGGGACATCAGAACAAGAGTGGGTGAAGAGATGGACCCCGGGGTTTGGCTGGACTTGGAGAGTAGAGGCAGGAAGGAGCTGATCAGTCAGGAAAAAACAAAAGGGCAAAGTGACTAGAAAACTCAGCAGATCAAAGAACAGGGACAGTAGAACTGAGAGCCCCTAGGAGACAATGCAGAGAAATGTCCTAATAAGCAGAGGTTAAGTCCCCAGAATAACACAAAGCAAGGCTCTAGGCCCAGCACCCCTACACCCTGCTGCCCACTCCAGCCCCAGCCCTTCAGTGTTGTTTCAGGATTAACTGAAATAGATATATTCTAGTCTAACTGAAGCTGAACAGACACAGATAAGAACTTGGAAGGGCCGAATTCTTCCATTATCACCCAGAGTCACGTGCACATCGGCAGGTCGGAAGGGAAATGTTTTCAAGTTTGTGCCAATGTTTTTGAAAGTTCTGTAGGGAGAGAAGACACTCTGTGAAGGAGACATGAGGAACACTGCAAGAAAAGCATTCCTTAAACCAGCCCTTTTAAAGAACTCACCTCTGCATTCATCTTGATCTCCTACTTCTGTGGCTGTGAAGACAAAAGCAGAGGTCAGGACCCTGAAGACACCTGCCCCAGACTCCATGCAGACACTCCCCTTTGCCATCCCACTTTCTCCCACACTCTTGTTTTTTTTAAAGATTTTATTTATTTTAGAGAGAAAAAGAGAGTGAGTGGGGGGAGGGAGGGAGAGGGAGAGAGAGAGAATCTCAAGCAGACTCAGCACTGAGTGCAGAGCCTACCGGGGAGCTTGATCCCACGACCCTGAGATCATGACCCAAGCCAAAACCAAGAATCGGACGCTTAACCAACTGAGCCACCCAGGAGCCCCAGATCTGCCTTTCTTTTATGGAGACAAGCAAGGCAGCAGGAAATACATACTTCTTTTTTTTTCCTCCTAGCTGACTTTCCAGAGGACTTAAACGTATTATGTTAAAAGTACAGTTTACTCTGAATCCATAGCATTAAGTAGGAGGAAAGAAGAAACAAACAGGTGAGTAGGAGTCAGAAGAAATGAGGAAAGAAAAAGGGAAGGGAAGGAGAAACAGGAGAGAGAAGGAAAAGAAGTATGAAACTAGTAGGGAATAATAGTGGTTCCAAACTTTAATGTACTCCAAGGACTGCTTGTTGAAAATGCATATTTCTGGCTTCTACCCCCAGAGATTCTGATTCAGGAAGTCTACAAGGGAGGGGAGGCTGAGAATCTGCATTTTTAACAGGTGTCCAAAAGATCATGTGCACGTGGTCAGACAGCCAAACCTGGAAAAACACTAGAACTGAGAGTAAAACAGAGAGGCCCATAAAAATTGACTTTCTCATTCATTTTTCAGAGCTCTTAGAATTGCCACTTTATCTGAACTAAGACTCGGGCAGGCAATGGCAGGGTGACTGTGTGACTAGAAGTGACAGAGAAAGAATTAAAGCCTCTCCAGCCCTCCCACCAGAGTGGGATGTCCAGGAAGCCAATGCAGATGCTGCGCAGAGCTGGATGAGAGGGAGGAGGGCCCTCCAAGTCCTCTGGGAAGGGAAGGCTGTGGTGGCTCGGTCCTTGGACCCATCCCTGCATTTGAGCTCATTCTCCTTCAAAATATAGAAAGGGTTGGACATAGTGATGATAACCATGAACAAGAACAATGAAACAAATAACACCCATTATTAAAAACAACAAACAGAAACAAAAAAAAAAAATTGACCCTTGACAATCCTATGAACATCTGGGATGGTCATCTGGGCTGTGGGTTGAAAATAACCCATTTTCAGTAATTCCCCTCCCTTCTTCTCTCCTCATTCCTCCTTTGTGCTTTGAGATTGGGTCTCATGACCTAACCTAGCAGGCACATGGGCTGTCTTTCCTTTAATAACCCAGAGCCTTTTCATGTTTCCTGAAAAATGTGAAAAGGGGAACTTGTAGAAGACAAACCTAAAAAGCAGGGAGTAACAAAGCGGGTAAGCTTTCCTCCCAGATCTCAGGGAGTCAGTATGGGTATGATGTCTTCTCATGCATAAAATATCTTGGAAGGAAAACCAAGACACTGACAGCAAAGCCAGGGGGAAAAGCTAGAACTAAGCAAGGACGTGTGTTAAGTAGCAGCCTGGACCACAGTGGGGCCCCAGAGAACACACCCTGGTAGCTCTCCCATGCAGATGCCCTACCCAAAACTCTATTGTGTTTTACTCATATTTTTAAGAATTTTGATTAAGCCTCCCTTAGAGCTTACATGTGGGTGGGAAAGTCAGATAACAAAATGCACAGATATGAGGAGGTTAGTTACAGTCGTGAGCCTACTTATATCAACTACTTTGTATTAACATGAATCCACAGACCCTTGGCAAAAGAGCTAACGCTAATTCTATTTTACAGACAAGGCACCTGAAGTTCAGTGTGGATACAAGCATTTGGTCTCCCAATCTAGGCCCTGTAGCACTGTACGGTAATTTTCAGACTTTGTGGTTCTAGAGCCAAACTCCAGAGTACTCCAGAGACCTTTACAGATCCCGTCTTACACTCCCTCAGACAACCACTATGACAAACAGAACTGGTGTTGGCCCTGCATCAGTCATGGGCGAGCCAAGGGATCATGTCCAAACAGGTTCCTCGTCTGTAGGCTGAATGAGTGGACTTCATCCCTAAGGTCTGTTCCTGCTCTAAAAGGCTCTCTGATTCCCACAAAATGAAATGCAGGCGACTTTTAAAACAAGGAGAACAATGCTCAACCTCACTTATGATCACAGAATGCAAATTATTATTTCACAAAGGTGCTCTATCAGACTGCCAGAGATCAAAATGTTTGCCACAGTGCAGTGGGGAAAGGGTGGGGAAGAATACACTCTCTGACATTACTGGGGGACGACAGATGGGTATCAGCTCTGTAAGAGGGCAGTATGCAACATCTATTACAATTCCAAATGCACACAACCCCTGACCTAGCAATTCTACTGCTTCTAATTTGTCTCCAGCGCCCAAATCACATCCAAAAGAAATCATTAAATTGCCCTGAGTCCTTTGTCCTTGCAGAGACATTGCTACTACTTGCCTTTCCTTTCAAATGAGAACTTCCAGGAAAGTTTTCCTATGAAAAATGTCTACAAAACATTGTTTATAAGCCTTACTGCTTTCCCACAGAATCTGGGAAAGCAAAACAAAAGAAAACAAAGAATGATGTGGAGAAATGCACACATGGGAGACAGAATCCCGCTTGGAAATCCTAGCTCATTAGGCATCAGTAGTCTACTACCTAGGAGGAATTACACTCTCATGTATAAAGCACATTCAACTGGGGTATCCTGGCCAGATCCTAAACCGGGGTATCCTTCCCATGCTCTCTCCCTTCCAGCTTTCAATTCCTCTGATAATAAGATGGCACAGCCAAGAGGCACAACCCCAGACCAGGCGGGATCTGGCTCTGCCTTTCCATTCTCTCCCTGCTCATCACCCAGTTCTCTTCCTCCCCACTGGCCTGCCAAGACGAGTTAAAGTTTGAAAAGAATCCAGGGAGAATTTTATTCTATATTTTAATATATTCTTAAATATCTAAGACCTAATCCTATAGCAAGAAGATTTAGGTCTGTTCATTTGTTTACTTCAAGGGTTTAATACTTAACTGGTCAAACACTAAAAGCCTTTAAATTTCTGACTGTCGGTATTATGTTTAGAAACAGGTATAGACACATTTTTATTTCCTTTTAGATTTTTAACTTTTTAATTTATTTTTGTATTTTAATCCATCTAGGCAGTATTTTGGTGTATGGCATGTGGTAAGACTCTACCTGTACTTTTCCCCCAAATAGTTGAGTTGTTCCCAAATAATTAATGGACTATTTCATCATTTCCCCCAATGACTTGTACATAAGATCTTATGAATATGGTTATTCTTTTTTTCACTTTTTCTGCTGTCATTGACCTTTATTCCCATGCCTATAATATACTGTTTACATGACTATGACTTAATACGTTTTGTTATCTGATAGTTCAAGTTCTCTCATTAACTTGTGCAGTACTCCTATCTAGTCTTGCTTGCTCGGACTTCCAGATTAATTTTAGAACATCTCTGTCAAGTAAAAAAAAACAAAACAGAACAGTTCCACTGAGACTGTGCCTGTAACTGTATCAAACTTATAAATTAAATTAATGTGAATTAATAGGTCTCCCCATCCAGAAATATATGGTATGTCTAGGAGCAAGCACTTAAAAAAAATACAAAACAGAAGAATCTTGAGTTAGTTCCTGAATTACCAAATAATGACAAACGATAGTTCAGGCTGCAGTGGTTCACTAGATAGCTAAAGAAAAAAAGCCAAGACTTTTGCATAAAAAAACCTGCTTAAAGCAATCTGAAGTAGGTTTCTCCTTTCCCCACATCTACTGTAGCAGGTCTACTAAACAGTGCTGGAGTTTGAGCTTTGACCCCAAAATGTGATGCACTCAGCCAAGCTGTCACTCTGGGGGATACCAGCCTGCCTGTGGCTCAAGAACAGAATTCTATACCTGACATGAGCACCCACTGCCAGTCTGACCAAGGCCAAGGTACGTGTGTTGGTTTCTGCACCACAAAAAAAGAAGAGGGGCAGATGAACTTAGGCATACTTAGATGACCTCTCTTTCGGTGCTGACATGCTGTAATTCTAACCCACTTCTATTTTTTTGTTCTCCTTTGGCTTAGCTTCCTCAGTGTTTGTCTTGGTTAACTGGAGGTTATTAACTTCTTTTCTGGTTCTCTCAAAGGCACAGACGCATGTAAACTGGGACAAGGCTCCAGTTATCAGAGCCAGGGAAGCAGCTGCCATTGACATTAAAACACACAAAAGGGCTGAAGAGGTAAAGCTTTCCTGGACACTCTCTCCAAACCTAAGCCACTCTCTTCCTCTCCCCACCTTCTTGCCACTCCTACCTGCTCTATGTTCCTCCTATTCCTCCTTATCACCATTTCGAAACCATCTACCTTTTCTTGAAAGTACCATTTTTCAAAATTGTCGTCATGATGTTGACTAGTATAAATAGATTATTTGTGGTGGCTTTTTTTCTTTTTTTTTAAGATTTTATTTTTAAGTAATCTCTACGGGGGTTCCGGCTCCCAATCCCAAGATCAAGAGTCGAGTGCTCCACTGACTGAACTAGCCAGGCGCCCTTATTTGTGGTTTTCTACGATCTGTAATTCTGTTTTCTATTGGAATGGATGATAAAGCACTAATTATTGAAAAAAAAAAGTGATCTTGATAGATATAAAAGGAAAAACTGAGGTAACAGGAGTCAAAATACTCTTATTAAGGAATAAACGTCTAGTGTACTGAAATTTAGGAGGGTCTGTCCTGTTTTTTTAAAGTGACTTAATTAATTCAAATAATTGCAAATAATGTGCAACTCAGTTTCAAAATTGGGTTGAGATCAGGATATTCTGGGACCCATAGGTGTTGTTAGACATTGATCCCCCAGAAAGATAGGAACGTTGGTTCCCTGTTACCGAAAGGCCAGTTCTTCCTGCTGGAGACAGCTACAGGATCCCAGGACCTGCAGAGCATAACTGACAAGTGGGGGAGGGCAAGCGAATGCAAACCTTCCACACAGGCGGAACACGTAGCACTCACTTTTGTTTCTAACCTTTTTAAAGCTCTTACAAACAGAGAGCAAAGTGGTGGTTGCCAGAGGGGAGGTGGGGGGAAGCCTCTAGCATGCTTTACTTTCCAAATGACCAGAACTATGTAACTAACCAAGTTTACCTTCCTAGAAACAAATCTGAGACCCAACTAGAGACCTGCACTGTCCTGTAAGGTAGCCACTAGACAGATATGGCTACGAATATGTTAGTTAATTAAATATAGGGCATTTCCATTATCACAGGAAGGTCTATTGGACAGTACTGACATACTTACTTTTTTTTTTTTTTTTGCCCGGACTTATTTTCTGTTCTTACACTGTCTCTGCTCCCAGTATCTATATATATACACACATATATATTTATATTTATATTTATTTCTGACCATGCTATGCGATTTTGTTGTGAACTACCTTAATTCCTTTGTCGAACGATTCAGGGTATCAGAACTTGGAAAGATCTGTGTATATATTTAACCGTGTTGCTGCTGGGAGCTCAGCCTTAAGTTTTTTAGAGCGCACTTAACTCATTTAACCCTCACAGGGGTCTATGAAATACCTATACTTTCCAGTTTCCCAAGAGGAAAGCGCGGCCAGGAGAGGTGTAGGGGCTTGCGCAGGATCTGCACTCGAGGCGCAAAACCCCGGCCCCGCACGGCTCGCTGGAGCGAGCTGTCAGCACACGTTCGAGATGCCGCGACAGAATCACTGGCTCAGCCCCAGCCCCTTGGACTACGCCGTGCACGTACACAGCACCCGCCGACTTACGCCTACATTACAACTGAAACCATAAACACTTTTAAAATAAAATACACATTTACTTTTTTAAACAGTCTGTGTTTTGCTTATTTGAGGAAGCCCCTTCCAGGGAGAGCTCGCCGCGATCCCGGCCAGCCAAGCCCCGGGACTGCCTGCTCCCCCTCCGGGCCCAGCGGAGCGAGGCAGCAGGCGCCCAGGCGGAGGCCGGGGTTTCGGCCCTGGGCCCGAGGCCGCAGGGCGGGGCCCGGTCTCCCGCGGGCCACGTTTTCCAAGCTCCTGCCCAAAGGTTTTAAAAAAGCTGGCCGCGACCCCCGTTCACGCCCGCGCCGTCCGCCTTACCTGCAGCCGGCTACAAAGCTCGAGCTCCCCGCGCAGTCGCCGTGCGGCCGCCTATCCTGCCGCTGAGGCGGGCGCCGGCTCCGATTGGCCGAGGCGCGCGAGGGCGGGGGGAGCGCCCGGGGGAGGTGAGGGGAGGGGCCCTGCTTCAGGCCCCTGGTGGGAGAGCCCCGCCCCAGCCTCCAGGGCTGGCTGCGAACCGACTGACGGACGAGTGACGCAGGGGGAGGAGGAGAAGACCGTAGGCCGCCCTGTTCCGGACCTGTGAGGCCTCCGCGCGGGGGGGGGGGGGGGGGAGGGGGGGGTGGGGTCTACCGTGTGCTCCGCCCCTCTTCTGGGCAGCACTCCCACCACGAGAATCCGCTCGGTCCTTTTTGGGTCCAGGTTAAAGAGGCAGCAAAGCATTTTTTGTTTTTTTTCTTTTTCTGTCGGTGTGGTAACATACACATAACGTAAAAGTTACAGTCTTAATAATTTTAAGTGCACAGGTCAGGGATATCAAGTACATTCGCACTGTTGTGCCATGATCACCACCATCCCTCCCCTATGTTCGTTTTGTGAAACTCAAACTCTCTACTCATTAAACAATGACTCCCCCTTATGCCCTGGCAAAGTATGCTTTTTTCTTTATGATTCCATTGCTCTTAAGAACCTCCTGTAAGTGGAATCATACAGTATCTGTCTTTTAGTGACTGGCTAATTTCATTTAGCATAAGGTCCTCAAAGTTCATCCGTAAAGCCTTATTGCAGAATTTCTTCCCTTTTTAAGGCTAAACATTTAAGTCTTGTCCATTCATCCAATTGATGGGACACTTGAGTTGCTTTCACAGTTTAGCTATTGTGAATAATATTGCTATGAAAAGGGGTGTACAAATACCTGAGACCCTGCTTTCGATTTTTTTATTTATATCGAAAAAATATATAAGTATATATATATGAAGTATATACCCAGAAGTGGAATTGTTGGATCATATGGCAATCCTATTTTAAATTATTTGAGGAACCACCCTACTGTTTTCCATAATGACTCTACCATTTTACATTTCCACCAATAATGTACAAGGGTTCCCATTTCTCCACATCCTCACACTCATTTTCTGTTTTCTTTGATGGTAACCGTCCTAATGGGTATGAGATTGTATCTCATTATAGTTTTAATTTGCATTTCTCTAATAATATTGAACAACCTTTGCTGAGCATGTTGGCCATTTGTATCTCTTCTTTGGAGAAATATCCAAGTCATTTTGAGTCAGGTTGGTTGGTGTTGAGTTTGGGGAGTTTTCTATCTTTTCTGGATATTAATCCTTTATTAGATATGTGATTTGCAAATATTTTCTCCCATTCTGTGAGTTGCCTTTTTACTCTGATGATAGTGTCTTCTGATACAAAATATTTTAAAATTTTCATGGAGTCGATTTCTCTAATTTTCCTTTTGTTACCTGTGCCTTTAATGTTATATCAGAAATCATTGCCGGGGCACCTGGGTGGCTCAGTCATTAAGCGTCTGCCTTTGGCTCAGGTCATGATTTCAGGGTCCTGGGATCGAGCCCCGCATCGGGCTCCCTGCTCAGCGGGGAGCCTGCTTCCCCCTCTGCAGCTCTCCCCGTTTGTGTTCCCTCTCTTGCTGTGTCTCTGTCAAATAAATAAAATCTTTAAAAATAAATAAATAAATAAAATTAAAAAAAAAGAAATCATTGCCAAATCTGATATCACAAAAATTTGTCCTATTTTCTTCCAGAAATTTTATTGTTTTAGGTCTTATTTTGGTCCTTGACCCATTTAGAGTTAATGTGGATATCCAGTTTTCCCAGCACTGTTTGTTGAACAGACTGTCCTTTCCCCATTGAATGGACTTGACATTCTTGTCAAAAATCATTTGACTATACATGTGAGGGTTTATTTCTGCGGTCCCTATTTTATTACATTAGTCGATATATCTGTCTTTTTGCCAGTACCACACTGTTTTGATTGCCTATAGCTTTGTAATCAATTTTGAAATCAGGAAGTGTGAGTCCCCCTCCTCTCTTGTTCTTTTTCAAGATCGGTTTGGCAATTCATGGTCCCTTGATATTCCATGAATTTTAGGATGAGTTTTGCTATTTCTGCAAAAAAAAAAGTCATTGGAATTTTTGTTGGGACCGAATTGAATCTATATATTAGTTTGGGTGGTATTGACACTATAATGAGATTAAGTCTTCTAATACATGAACATGGGATGCATTTCCATTTATTTATGTCTTCTTTAATTTCTTTCAGCAAGGTTTTATAGTTTTCATTGTGCAAGTTTTTCACCTCCTTAGTTAATTTCTAAGTATTTTATTCTATTTAATGCTGTTGTAAAATTATTTTTGTCATTCTTTTCAGATTATTCATTGTTAGTGTATAGAAATGCAAGTGATTTTTGTGTGTTGACTTTATCCTGCTACCTTCCTGAATTCACTTATTAGTTCTAATAGTTTTCTGTAGGGTTTTTCAATTTTCTACATATTAGATCATATTATCCACGAACAGAGATAATTTTACTTCTTCTTTTCCAATTTGGGTTTTTATTTCTTTTTCTTGTCTAAATGCATTGGCTACCACATTGGGCTCTGTGCTGTGTGTAGGGTCTGCTTGGGATTCTCTCTCTTCCTCTGCTTCTCTCTCTAAAATAAATTTTTAAAAAACTAAAAAAATAAATAAAAAAATAAAAATAAATGCATTGGCTAGATCTTCTAGTACTATGTTGAATAGAAGTGGTGAAAGTGGGCATCTTTGCCTTGCTCCTGATCTTACAGGAAAAGCTTTCAGCCTTTCACCATTGAGTATATTTTGCTGTGTTTTCGTATCTGACCTTTATGATGATGAGGTAGTTTCCTTCTATTCCCAGTTTTTATCATGAAAGGGTGTTGAATTTTGTCAAATGCTTTTCCTATATCAATTGAAGTGATCGTGTAGTTTTTTTTCCCTTGAGTCTCTTGATGTGGTACATTAAATTTATCAGTTTTCATACTGAACCATCCTACTTGGTCATGGTGTATATCCTTTTCAATATGCTGCTGAATTCTGTTTCCTAGTGCTTTGGTGAGTATTTTTTCATCAAGGCTAATAAGGGATATTCATCTGTATTTTCCTTTCTTAGAGTGTCAATGTGTGGCTTTGGTATCAGGGTAATATAGGCCTCATAGAATGAATCAGGAAGCATTCCCTCCTCTTCAATTTTTTGAAAAATTTGAGGATTGGTACTAGTTCTCTTTTAATGTTTGGTAGAATTCACCAAGTGAAGCCAGCAAGTCCAAGGTTTTTCTTTCTGTGGGGATTTTTGATTACTGATTCAATCTCCTTACTAGTTATACAGATCTCTCCAGATTTTCTATTTCTCCATGATTTAGTCTTATTAGCTTTTGTGTTTCTAAGAAAATGTCCATTTCATCTAGGTTATCCAATTTGTTAGTGTATGATTGTTCTTAGTATTCTCTTATAGTCCTTTTTATTTCTGCAGAATAGATAGTAATGTCTCTACTTTCATTTCTGATTTTAATAATTTGAGTCTTTTTATTTATTTTTTTCCTTCGTTCATCTAGCTAAAGGTTTGTCAATTTTGCTGATGTTTTCAAAGAATAAACTTTTGGTATCACCCATTTTCTCTATTATTTTTCTCTTCTCTCATTTATTTCTGCTCTAATCTTTTATTATTTCCTTCTTTCTGCTAGCTTTGAGTTTAGTTTGTTGTTCTTTTCTAGTTCCTTAGGTTGTAAAGTTAGGTTGTTGACTTGGAATCTTTTTTTATTTTTATTTATTTTTTATTTATTTATTAGAGAGAGAGCATGCAAGCAGAATAAGCAGGGAATTGGCAGGTGAAGGGAAAGGGAGAAGCTCAGCAGGGAGCCAGATGTGGGGCTCAATCCCTGGATCCTGGGATCATGACCTGAGCCAAAGGCAGATATTTAATGAACTGAGCCACCCAGGCACGTTTCCTTCTTTTTTTAAATATAGTGTTTTTAGCTATAAATTTCCACCTTAGTACCATTTTTACTGTGTACCATAAATGTTGTGGGTTTTTTTTTTTCATTAATCTTTAAGTATTTTCTAATTCCCCTTGTATTTTCTTCTTTAATCTACCGGGTATTTAAAACATGCATTGTTTAATTTCCACAATTTTGTGAATATTCCAGTTTTGTTTTTGTTATTGACTTCTAATTTCATCCCATTGTGGTCAGAGAAGATACTTTGTATGATATCTATCCTTTTAAATATATTGAGACTTAATTTGTGACCTAACATGGTCTGGAAAATGTCCAATGTGCACCCGAGAAGAATGTGTAATCTGTTATTGTTGAATTGAGTATTCTGTGTATGCCTATTAGATCTAGTTGGTTATTGTGTTCTTTCATGGTTCACTATGAAAACTATCTATTCTGCAGAAATAAAAAGGACTATAAGAGAATACTAAGAACAATTGTACACTAACAAATTGGATAACCTAGATGAAAATGAAATCCTCTGTTTCATTATTTATATTCTGTCTGGTTGTCCTATCCATTATTGTGAGTGGGGTATCACAGTCTTCAACTATTATTGTAGAATTGTCTGTTTTTCCCTTCAATTCTGTCAGTTTTTGCTCCATATATTTTGATGGTCTGTCACTAGGTACATGAATGTTTATAATTATTATTTATTCTTGGTGTATTGAAACTTTCATTAATATATAATGTCCATCTCTGCCTCTTGTAAACTCTTCTGTTTTAAAGTCTATTTTGTCTGATATTATTACAGCTACCTCTGCTTTCTTTTGATTACTATTTGCATGGAGTATCTTTTTTCCATCCATTTACTTTTGACTCATTTGTGTCTTTGGTTCTCGTCTGAGTCTCTTGTAGAAAGCATGTGTTTTTATCCATTCTGCTAATCTCTGTCTTTTGATTGGAGAGCTTAATCCATTTACATTTAAAGTAATTACTGATGAGGAGGGACTTAACTTCACTTACTATTTGTTTTCTACATGCCCAATAGCTTTTTTTGGTCCCTCATTTCCTATAACTACCTTCTTTTTTTAGTTGACTTTTTGTAGTGAAATGTTCAAATTCCATTCTCATTTCTTTTGTGTGTATTCTATAGCTATTTTCTTTGTAGTTACCATGGGAATTACATTTAACACCCTAAAATTATAACACTGTAATTTGAATTTCTATCAGCTTAACTTCAATAACATACAAAAGCTATTCTCCTTTACAGTTCTGTCGCCCCTTCCTTCTGGTTGCTGATGTCACAAAATTATTTCTTTATACTTTGTGTGCCCTAAAACATAAACTAATGATTTTTAAAATGCATCAGTCTCTTATTGTCTAGAAAATATGACTTAGACTTACAAAGCAATGTTAGAGTAATACTAACTTTTACAGTAATAATAACTTCTTTAAATATATAAGTCTCTTAAATCATGTAGAAAACAAAGTGCAATTACAACCCATTTTTACAATAATAGTAACTTCTATAATTTTGCATATATTTACCTTTATTGAGATCTGAATTTCTCTCGCTGGCTTCAAGTTACTATCCAGTGTCCGTCCTTTCATTTCACTTTGCAGGACTCCCTTAACCATTTCTTGCCGAGTTTGTCTGGTGGTTACAAACTCCCCCAGGTTTTGTTTATATGGAAAAATATTAATTCTTCTCTCATTTTTTTTCTCTCGCACTTTTGAAGGACGATTTTGTCAGTATTCTTGGTTGAGTTTTTTTTTTTTCCTTTTAGCATTTTGAATATAGCCACCTACTACCTTATGGCTTCCAAAGTTCTTGATGAGAAATCTGCTGATAATTTTATTGAGGATTCCTTGTATATGAAGCTTCACTTCTATCTTGCTTCTTTCAAGATTCTCTTATTGTCTTTGCCTTTTGAAAGTTTGATTACAATGTTTCTTGCTGTGGGTCTCTTTGAGTTCATCATACTTAGAGTTCATTGAGTTTCTTGGAAATTTATATTTATGTCTTTCATCAAATTTGGGAAGTTTTCAGCCAGAATTTCTTCAAATAGTCCCTCTGCCCCTTTCTCTAGTCTCCTTCTGGGACTTCCTCGTTGCATATATTGTTCTGTTTAATCCATTAGGTTTTGTTCACTTTTCTTCAATGTTTTTTTCTGTTTCTCATCCTCATTATTTTCATTGTCCTATTTTCAAGTTTGCTAATTCTTTCTTCTGTTTGCTCAAGTCTGTCTTTGAATCCCTCTAGTGAATTTTCCATTTCAGTTATTGTAGTTTTCAGCTCTAGAATTTCTTCTTGGTTTCTTTTTAGGTTTTCTGTCTATTTAGTGGTGTTTCCATTTTGTTCACATATCATTTTATTTACTTTATCTACATCTTCCTTTAATTCTCTGAACATATTTAAGACAATTGTTTTAAAGATTTTTCTAGTATATCTACTTTTTCAAGGACAATTTCTGTTATATTTTTTCCTCTGAATGAGCCATACTTTCCAATTTCTTTGTATGCCTTATGATTTTTTTGTGTGCAACACTGATCATTTGAATCTAATAGTGTGGTAATACTGGAAATCAGATCCTCCCCCTTCCCCAGGGTTTGCTGATTTTAGTTATTTTTATTATTTTTAAAATTTTTGTAGGTTGCTTTGTGGTCAGGATTAGGATGAGGTGTAAATTTAAGGTCTTCTCAGGTCTTTTTTGAGGCTTTTCATAGAAATGTGCAACCACTTTCTAATTTTCCCATAGACGCAGTTGTTTTTTATGTCCTAATCTTTAATGTCTGGCCCCCCCCAAAAGGGAAAAGGCAAAAGAGGAATGGGGGGGGAAAGGCATTGGCCCTATAATTCCCCAAAAGTCACTTCAGTTGAGGTGGACAGGGCTTGCAACAATGAAGGGAATTGCAACAATAATGGCTACCCACCTCTTAGTCTGAACTGCTATGATTTTAATTGGCAATCAGTGATCAGAGTACAGATATTTTGCAGACAGACTCCTGGCTTCTGCAAGCTGCATGTAAGCTGCTACAGGGACACATGCCTAGCTGCCTGCCATGTGGCTGGGGTTAGGAGATGGGGAGCCACTACAGTGCTAAGAGCTGAAATTAGCACAATTTACCAAATCCAAGTCTTCGCCTGTATGTTGCAAGCCTTCATCAGACTCTAGAATTCCAAAAATAGTTGCCTCAGACAGATTCTGCCAGTGCACTTATTGTCCAAATGGGGAAACTGATTTCTGATTCTTCCTATTCTACCATCTTCCAAGAATCAGGACTCTGGCCAATAACTATAATTACATTACAATAACTATAGTTACATTTCTATACACTAACAATGAGGCAGAAAAAAGAGAAATCAAGGCATCGATCCCATTTACATTTGCACCAAAAGCCAGAAAATACCTAGGAATAAACCTAACCAAAGAGGTAAAGGATCTGTGCTCTGAAAACTATAGAATACTTATGCAAGAAATTGAGGAAAACACAAAGAAATGGAAAAACATTCCATGCTCATGAATTGGAAGAACAAATATTGTTAAAACGTCTATGCTACCCAAAGCAATCTACACATTCAGCGTAATCCCTATCAAAATACCATCGACATTTTTCACAGAGCTGGAACAAACAATCCTAAAATTTGTATGGAAACACAAAGACCCTGAATAGCCAAAGTAATGATGAATGATGAAAAAAAAAAAAAAGCGGTGGTATCACAATTCAGGACTTCAAGCTGTTTTACAAAGCTGTATCATCAAGACAATATGGTACTGGCATAAAAACAGACACATAGATCAATGGAACAGAATAGAGAGCCCAGAAATGAACCCTCAACTCTATGGTCAACTAATTTTCATCAAAGCAGGAAAAAATATCCAGTGGAGGGATGCCTGGGTGGCTCAGTCAGTTAAGCTGCCGACTCTTGATTTTGCCTCAGGTCACGATCTCAGGGTCATGAGTTTGAGCCCCATATCAGGCTCCACGCTCAGTGTGGAGTCTGCTTCAGATTCTCTCTTTCTCTAAAATAAATAAATAAAATATTCTGGAAAAAAAATCCAGTGGAAAAAGGACAGTCTCTTCAACAAATGGTGTTGGTTCTATTGGACAGTCACATGCAGAAGAATGAAACTGGACTACTTTCCTACACCATACACAAAAATAAATTCAAAACAGTTGAAAGACATAAATGTGAGACAGGAAACCATCAAAATCTGAGAGGAGAACACAGTCAGCAATGTCTTTGACCTCAGTTGTAACAATTTCTTACTAGACACATCTCCAAAGGCAAGGGAAACAAAAACAAAAATGAACTATTGGGACTTCATCAAGATAAAAAGCTTCTGCACAGCGGAGGAAACAATCAACAAAACTAAAAGGTGACTATAAAGAACTTATCAAACTCAACACCAAAAAAATAATCCAGTTACAAAATGGGCAGAAGACATGAACTGATATTTCTCCAAAAAGACATAAAATGGCTAACAGACAAATGAAAAAATGCTCAACATCACTCTGCATCAGGGAAATACAAATCAAAAGCACAATGAGATACCACTTCATACCAGTCAGAATGGCTGTATTAACAACTCAGGAAACAACAAATGTTGGCAAGGATGCAGAGAAAGGTGAACTGTCTTACACTGTTGGTCAGAATGCAAACTGGTGCAGTCACTCTGGAAAACAGTATGAAGGTTCCTCAAAAAGTTAAAAATAGAGCTACCTTATGACCCAGCAATTGCACTACTAGGTATTTACCTAAAGGATACAAAAATATTAATTCAAAGGGTCATATACACCCCCAATGTTTATGGTAGCATTATCCACCTTAGCCAAATTATGGAAAGAGCCCAGGGCGCCTGGGTGGCTCAGTTGGTTAAGCGACTGCCTTCGGCTCAGGTCATGATCCTGGAGTCCCAGGATCGAGTCCCGCATCGGGCTCCCTGCTCAGCGGGGGGTCTGCTTCTCCCTCTGACCCTCTTCCCTCTTGTGCTCTCTGTCTCTCATTCTCTCTCTCAAATAAATAAATAAAAATCTTTAAAAAAAAAATTATGGAAAGAGCCCTAATATCCATCGAATGATGAATGGGTAGAGAAGATATGGTATGTATATGTGTGTGTGTTTATATTTATATATATAAGTAAATATAATGGAATAGATATATATATAATGGAGTATTACTGAGCCATCATAAAGAATGAAATCTTGCCACTTGCAATGATGTTGATGGAATTAGAGTGTATAATGCTAAGTGAAATAAATCCAAGAAAAATACCATATGATTTCACTCCTCTGCAGAATTTAAGAGACAAAACAGATGGGGGCACCTGGGTGGTTCAGTCAATTAAGCATCTGACTCTTGATTTCAGCTCAGGTCATGATCTTAGGGTGGTGAGATCAAGCCTGGTGTCAGTCTCCGCCCTGAGCATGGAACCTGCTTAAGATTCTCTCTCTCCTCACATACTGGGTCACAAATCAGGTCTCAACAAATACCAAAAGATTGAGATTATTCCCTGCCTATTTTCAGACCACAATGCTTTGAAACTGGAACTCAATCACAAGAGGACATTTGGAAGGAACTCAAATACTTGGAGATTAAAGAGCATCCTACTAAAGAATGAATGCGTCAACCTAGAAATTAAAGAAGAATTAAAATAATTCATTGAAACTAATGAGAATGAAAACAAATCAGTTCAAAACCTCTGGGATACAGCAAAGGCGGTCCTAAGAAGGAAGGACATAGCAATCCAAGCCTCTCTCAAAATATTAGAAAAATCCCAAATACACAAGCTAACCTTACACCTAAAGGACCTGGAGAAAGAACAGGAAATAAAGCATAAACCTAGCAGGAGAAGAGAAATAATAAAGATTAGATGAGAAATCAATGAAAGAGAAACCAGAAGAACAGTAGAACAGATCAATGAAACTAGAAGTGGTTCTTTGAAAGAATTAATAAGGTCAATAAACCTCTGGTCAGACTTATCCAAAAGAAAAGAGAAAGGACCCAAATTAATAAAATCATGAATGAAAGGGGAGAGATTGCAACCAACACCAAGGAAATACAATTTTAAGAACATGTTATGAGTAGGTATATGCCAACAAATTAGGCAATCTGGAAGAAAGGGCTGCATTCCCGGAAACTTATAAACTACCAAGACTGAAACAGGAAGAAATAGACATTCTGAACAGACCAATAATCAGCAAGGAAATTGAAGCAGTAATCAAAAGCCTCCCAAAAAACAAGAGTCCAGGACCAGATGGCTTCCCAGGGGAATTCTACCAAACATTTAAAGAAGAAATAATACTTACTCTACTGAAGCTGTTTCAAAAACTAGAAATGGAAGAAAAACTTCCAAACTCGTTCTATGAGGCCAGCATTACCTTGATTCCATAACCAGATGAAGACCCCTGTCAAAAAGAATTACAGACCAATATCCCTGATGAACATGGTTGCCAAAATACTCACCAAGATACTAGCCAATGGGGTCCAACAGTACATTAAAAGGATTATTCACCATGATCAGGTGGGATTTATTCTTGGGATGCAAGGGTGGTTCAACATTCACAAATCAATCAGCATGATAGATAACATTAATAAAAGAAAGGATAGGAAACATACGATCCTCTCAATTGATGCATAAAAAGCATTTAACAAAATACAGCATCCTTTCTTGATTAAAACTCTGCACAGTGTAGGGATAGAGGGAATATACCTCAATATCATAAAAGCCATCTATGAAAAGTCCACAGTGAATATCATTCTCAATGGGGAAAAACTGAGAGCTTTTCCCCTAAGGTCAGGAAAACAACAGGGATGCCCACTCTCCCCAATATTGTTCAACATAGTACTAGACATCCTCGCCGCAGCAATCAGATGACAAAAAGAAATGCATTCAAATTGGCAAAGAAGGAATCAAACTCTCTGTCTTTGCAGACAACATGATACCTTATGTGGAAAACCCAAACACTCCACCCCCAAATTGCTAGAACTCATACAGGAATTCGGCAATGTGGCAGGATACAAAATCAATGCACAGAAATCAGTTGCATTTCTATACAACAACAATGTGTCTGAAGAAAGAGAAATTAAGGAATTGATCCCATTTACAATTGCACCAAAACCCATAAAACACCTTGGAATAAACCTAACCAAAGCGGTAAAGGATCTCTACTCTAGACACTACAGAACACTTATGAAAGAAATTGAGGAAGATACATAGAGATGGAAAAGCATTCCATGCTCATGGCTTGGAAGAATAAACATTGTTAAAATGTCTATGCTACCCATAGCAAGCTACATATTCAAAGCAATCCCTATCTAAATACCATCAACATTTTCCACAGAGCTAGAACAAACAACCTAAAATTTGTATGGGACCAGAAAAGACCCCAAATCGCCTGGGGAATGTTGAAAAAGAAAACCAAAGCTGGGGGCATCACAATGCCTGACTTCAAGCTATATTACAAAGTTGTGATCATTAAGACAGCCTGGTACTGGCACAAAAAAAGACACATAGATCAGTGGAACAGAATAGAGAGCCCAGAAATGGACCCTCAACAATCTGGTCAACTAATTGTCGACAAAGTGGGAAAGAATATTTAATGGAAAAAAGACAGTTTCTTCAATAAATGGTGCTGGGAAAATTGGATAGCCACTTGCAGAATGAAACTGGACCATTTTCTGGGAGAAGATATTTGCAAATGACAGTACAGATAAAGGTCTGGTGTCCAAGATCTATAAAGAACTTCTCAAACTCAACACCCAAGAAACAAATAATCCAGTCAAGAAATGGGCACAAGACATGAACAGACACTTTCAAAAGAAGACATACAAATGGCTAACAGACACATGAAAAAATGTTCCACATTACTTGCCATCAGGGAAAATACAAGTCAAAACCACAACGAGACCCACCTTACACCAGTTAGAATGGCTAAAATTAACAAGACAGGGAAGAACAAATTTTGGTGAAGATGTGGAGAAAGGGGAACCCTCTTACACTGTTGGTAGGAATGGAAGCTGGTGCAGCCACTCTGGAAAACAGTACCGAGTTTCCTCAAGATGTTAAAATTAGAGCTACCCCCCCATGACACAGCAATTGCCCTACTGGGTATTTACCCCAAAGATACAGATGTAATGAAATGAAGGGCACCTGCAACCTGCACCCCAATGTTCATAGCAAAAATGTCAATAATAACCAAACTGTGGAAGGAGCCGAGACGTCCTTCAATAGATGAATGGATAAAGAAAATGTGGTTCATATATACAATGGAATATTACTCAGCCATCAGAAAGGATGAATACCTACCATTTGCATCGACATGGATGGAACTGGAGGGTGTTACGCTAAGTGAAATAAATCAATCAGAGAAAGCCATTATCATATGGTTTCATTCATATCTGGAATATAAGGAATAGCACAGAGGATCATAGGGGAAGGGGGGGGAAACTGAATGGGAAGAAATCAGAGCGGGAGACAAACAATGAGAGACTCTGGACTCCGGGAAACAAATTGAGGGTTGCAGAAGGGAGGTAGTTGAGGGAATGGGGTGATGGGCATGAAGGAGGGCACACGATGTGATGAGCACCAGGTGTTATACACAACTAATGAATCATTGAACACTACATCAAAACCTAATAATGTACTGTATGTTTGCTAATTGCACTTAATAAAAAACAAAACAAACAAAATAAAGCAAGAACTGGGGTTTGCCCTCAAGCAAAAAGCCATACAAGTGGGAAACTCACTGTGTCCCATTTCTTTTCTTTCTTTCTTTTTTTTTTACAAAAGCATTAACTCTTCTCCAGTATATAACTTCTTGTGCTGTTCTCCCATTATCTTCAGGTAGTTATTTTTTTCTACTTGGCCCAGAGTTTACAGTTTTTACCTGTAGGAGGGTTGCTCCAATAGGAAGTACTCAGCTATTACTAGAGGCAGAATCCCTTTCTTTTTCACTAATGCCTATAGGATCTGCGCTGATTTCTTTTCCCTCATTCCTGATATTGGTTAATTTGTGTCCCCCCCACCTCTTTTTTTCATTGATCAGATCTTTAGCTAGACGTTTACTAATTTTATCTTTTAAAAGAAGCACATTTTCTATTCAATTAATTTCCAGAAGTATCTTTATTTCCTTTGTTCCTAGTTTTGTTTTTTTCCCCCTAATTTCTTAAAGTGGAAGCTTAAATAATTTAGATTTTCCTTTTTTCTAATATAGACATATAAAGCAATAATTTTTTCCTCTAAGCACCACTTGCACTGTGTTCTACACTTTTGGATATGTTTTTTTTATTCAGCTCAACATATTTATCAGTTTCCTTGTGATTTCTTCTTTGACCCATAGTCTATTTAAAAATATGTTGTTTAGGGCACCTGGGTGGCTCAGTTGGTTAAGCGTCTGCCTTCAGCTCAGGTCATGATCCCAGGTTCCTGGGATAGAGCCCCACATCTGGCTCCCTGCTCAACGGGGAGCCTGCTTCTCCCTCGGTGCTTTCCCCTGTTCATGTTCTCTCTCTCTCTTTCAAAAAAGTAAAAAAACTTCAAAAAATAAAAAAAAATGTTTATTTTCAAAATATTTGGAGTTTTCCCTCATACCTTTCTGTTATTAACTTCAATTTGTTATATATTATATATATTATAAATATAATTATGTTATTCTAATTTAATTATGTTATATAATTGTACTACAGTCACATACATATTGCGTGATTTTAATCTATGTAAATTTATTGAGATTTGTTTTATGAACCCAGGCGCATACTTAATGGGAAAATTCTAGAGCTATCCCTTTAAAAGTAGAATAAGACAAAGAAGCCTACTGTCTTCACTATTTATTAAATATTTTTATTGGAAATAACTAGCCAATACAATTAGATATGAGGAATTAGAGGTATAAAATTTGGAAAGGATTAAGGTAAAACTTTATTTCAATGACATGATTGTAATCACAGAAAATCTAAAAGAATCAACTCCAAACAATAAAACAACTTAGTAAGGTAGTAGAATATTAATATGCAGAAAATGATACTTCCATGTAGAGGAACAACTGCCATATATAGTAACTCTATTCTGATTTGATAGTTCTAGGCAGCTGCTGAGAGATAGACTAGATATGGGGCGCCTGGGTGGCTCAGTTGGTTAAGCGACTGCCTTCGGCTCAGGTCATGATCCTGGAGTCCCGGGATCGAGTCCCGCATCGGGCTCCCTGCTCGGCAGGGAGTCTGCTTCTCCCTCTGACCCTCCTCCCTCTCATGCTGTCTCTCATTCTCGCTCTCAAATAAATAAAATCTTTTAAAAAAAAAAAAAAGAGAGATAGACTAGATATGCTGGATTTGATCCTGTTGCTGTTGGTACATTTCTCAAAGTAGCCATTTCACCACATAATATTACGCCTCATTGACAGCACTATAGTAAACCCCTCCTCATCTCTCTACCTCCTACCCCTGCCCTGGCTCCTTGGAAGTTAAGAGGTAGCAAAACAGATCCTTTCCCTAAATATATAGGAAAGAGAGAGAAAGTATCACATAGGATACTTGTGGCTGTAGGAAGTAGTCTCAAGCTGACTTAACAATAATAACTAATATTTTTGTGCACTTACAACATCACCAGTGCTACCTAACCTCATTTAATCTTCATATAATCTCTATCAGAAAATAAGGAAACATATTAGATATCCCCCCAAGAACTTCATTAACAGGGGAGTTCCAGGTTTGAAATGACATTAAACTTACTAGCCCGGTTATGGAACATATCAAATTTAGGTGACCCACCGATACTGAGACTACTTTTTGGAGGAAAGGTACTTGGACTTCAAACTTGACATTAAAAAAGTAAATGATGATAGTAATAGTGGTGATGATGATATGGGAAAACAAAGGCAGAAGAAAAATTAATTTCCTTAATAGTTGCCCATTGACAAATCCTTGAAACAGGCAGAGTGACATTCCTCTAGGGACTCACCTGCCTGGATGTTGACACTTTGCTAAGGGCAAAATGCAATCTTAGCCTGAACCCTAGGACCCTGTAAGTCTTCTATAACATAAAAATTCCTTTGGAAACTTCCTTTATCTTTACTCCCCAAGATACATGTTAGCAATCATCCCCCAAGCATATGACCCAGGGATATACATCTGAATGGTCTCATGACTAAAGTTTTTTTTTTTTTAAGATTTTATTTATTTATTTGACAGAGAGAGACACAGCGAGAGAGGGAACACAAGTGGGGGGAGTGGGAGAGGGAGAAGCAGGCTTCCCGCTGAGCAGGGAGCCCGATGTGGGGCTCGAACCCAGGACCCTGGGATCATGACCTGAGCCAAAGGCAGACGCTTAAGGACTGAGCCTCCCAGGCGCCCCGCCTAAGGTTTTATAAGACAGTAATAAATGACCTTTTCTCAACAATAAATAACCCCCTCAAGGTCCTGGAAACCTTGTTTCCAAAATTCCTTAGAGACTTATGCTATCCCTAACCCCTTCCCAACTTGAAGGTATATCATCACCACCCCTTACCGACCCCACTGCAGCTTTCTGCCCACAGGTCCCTGTCCGTGTACTTTAATAAAACCACCTTTTTGCACCAAAGACCTCTCAATTCTTTCTTGGCTGGTGACTTAGAACTCTAACATCTTTCCTACATCAATGACAGCGGTGGAATGTTCAAAATGAAAATAAGGGTAACTAACCCTTATTGATTACTTACAAAGTGCCAGACCCTACCTAAGTGCTTTACATCCTTACAACAAATGTAAGAGATTAATTCTGTTATTATTCATTTTACTACTTAACTCAGGTAACTTACATTTTTTTTTTCCTTCTTACCCTTGCATTCCCTGGAGCACAGCAGGCATTTAATAAGTATTTGGTGAATAAAAGGACATTTAATGTTGCCAAATTTCTCAGCCGAATGGGGCAAGACGGACTTCAGAGCCAGAATGGGACTCAGATGGCGGGTGGTTTCAAGTCCTTGGAGGTCAGCCCAAGCGCCAGATCCCCACCAGGAGCCATATAAGCCGCTGGTTTAAATTTCCTCGACTAGCGCTGCTGGACTGAATTGTATGCTGGGGGCTAACGGGACGCAGAAAACAGAAAGAGGGGATCTGAAGAGACGACACCACTCCCGGTGCGAGTCCGAGCGTCCAGGAAGCTGAAGCCACCAACCGCACCGCCGCCAGGGACTCTCAGCCTGGGATGCGGGTTTGCTGGACCAGGGGTCTGGAGCCTGGCGGCCGGCGGGTCCTGACGCTCTAGGCCCGCGAGGATGACGCACCGGAAGTCTCCACTGCTCTTCGCCGGCGTGCGGGCCTGCGGACTTTTCCCGCCCACTCTGCTGCCTCCGGGGGCAGAGCACGCGCGTTCCGCGGCTTGTTGGTTGGGTCCCCGACAGGTTAGATTCCGCGTGGGTCCAAGCGCCCCGTCTCTTTTACGCTTGGAAATGTTTGTTCCCACTGTCGGGGCGGCTGCGTTTGCCCTCCGTGTGGGCCGCTGCCAGGGTAATGTCCTCAGGGATTACCTCCCGGCGGCTTGCGCCGCCGCGCGGTTGCGACCTCCCCGCTGGTCGCTTGGTGCCTGGGGGCCCTTGCTGGTCTCAGCGCCGGGGGCTGCTACAAGGTGCTTCCTCCGTCTCGGGGTTATGGGCCCGTGAGTAGCTGACCGCGACCCTGCCCTGCAGTCCGTGTGGAGCGTTCCTAGGAGCACTTGTGGAGAGTTGGGAGCCCTCCCTGAGAGGTGGAACTGGGCACTTCGTTGATGGTCCTGAGTTACAACAGTGTGAGCAAGACCCTGCCGAGATGATGGTAGAAAAGAGTTTTCTGAGAAGTGGTCGTAGTGATTTTTGTCCCCATCACACTTGCACTCCATACGGGGTCCTGACCATAGAGATGATTTTTGTTGTTGGGGACAGGACATACGTGCATGTATGAATGTCAGTCCGTGTGTTGTGTATAATATTAAAAATCCATAAAGATTCTTACATTTTAATACTTGCTTCTTGAATCTTTCTCATTCTTACCTGTGGGTTATTGCTCCACGTTTAAGGCATTTTATTGCTCTGTTTCACCTTTGTGTAGAAGTAAGGACTCTACTTAAACTTCGCACATACAAAGCACAGATCTGATTGTGTTATTCTCATGCTCAGAATCTTTTGGGTTTTGTTTTTGTTTTTTTTAAAGATTTTATTTATTTATTTGAGAGAGAGAGAATGAGAGACAGAGAGCATGACAGGGAGGAGGGTCAGAGGGAGAAGCAGACTCCCCGCCGAGCAGGGAGCCCGATGCGGGACTCGATCCCGGGCCTCCAGGATCATGACCTGAGCCGAAGGCAGTCGCTTCACCAACTGAGCCACCCAGGCG
>NC_058414.1:9721914-9751688 GCF_002201575.2 Neomonachus schauinslandi
TGACCTGAGCCGAAGGCAGTCGCTTCACCAACTGAGCCACCCAGGCGCCCTCTCATGCTCAGAATCTTACTGGCCTTCCCGTTGATTCAGGATAATACAGGTTCCTTAGCCTGGCTTCCAGACCGTTCAATGTCTTGCTAATGCTGAGTGTTTAGTCAACCCCTTTCCTGGGAAACACCTACACATACAGGCCGAATGCTCCAGCAATGCCAACACGCGGTAATTTCATCACTTTGGATATGACAGAGTTTTAAAATGGTTTACCTGCCTTTTGAAGCTTATTTTTCCGTTCTGTCAAAATTTATTGAATTCCTAATATTCCCAGGCACTGTTTTAGGAGCTTAGGGGTATATTAGAAAAAAAAAAATCCTTGTAGAAAGTATCAGCTTAATTGAGATATATAGTTCACATACCCTAGAGTTTACCGGTTTAAAATATACATTGATTTTTAGTACATTCACAAAGTTGTGCAGCCATTTCTGCAAAACATTTTCATCACCCCCAAAAGAAGCTCTGTACCTATTAGGAGTCTTCTGATCTTTCCCCTACCCCACCCCACTCCTATCTCTATGCAACTGCTAATCTGTCTACATATATGCCTTTTCTGGACAAGTCATATAAATGAAATTATGCAATATGTGGTCTTTTTTGATTGTTGTCTTTCACCTAACATTGGTGTTCATCCATGTCGTAGCTGGTGTCAGTACTTCAATCCATTTTATTGCTAGATAGTTATCTTATTGTATGGATATACGACCATTTATTTATCCGTCGGTTAGCTGGTAGACGTTTGAGTTTGGGCCATTATGAATAATGCTGCTACGAACATTCATGTACAGGTTTTTGTGTGAACATCATTTTTTTTTAATTTATTTTTTATTTTATTTTTTAATTTACATTCAATTAGCCAACATACAGTAACATTAGTTTTGATGTAGTGTTCAATGATTCCTTACCTATAACACCCAGTGCTCATCAGATCACGTGACCTTAATGCCCGTCCCCCAGTTACCCCATCCCCCACCCACCTCCCTTTCCACAACCCTCAGTTTGTTTCTAGGAGTCCAGAGTCTCTCATGGTTTGTCTCCCTCTTTGATTTCTTCCCATTCAGTTTTCCCTCCCTTCCCCTATGGCCCTCTGTGCTTCATGTTTTCATTTCTCTTGGGTATATACCTAAGATTAGAATCGCTGGGTAATAGGGTAATTCTGTTTCACATTTTGAGGAACAGCCAGACTGTTTTTCAAAGCAGCTATACCATGTTACATTCCCATCAGCAGTATATGAAGGTGCTGATTTCTTTGTATCGTTGCCAACACTTGTCATCACCTGTTTTTTATTTTAATTCTAGCCATCCTATGTGACGTGATGAGCACTGGGTGTTATACGTAACTGATAAATTATTGAATACTACATCTGAAATTAAGTATGTACTATATGTTGGCTAATTGAGTTTAAATTAAAAAAAATTCCAGTGGTTAAAAAAAAAATTCTAGCCATCCTAGTGGGTGTGAACTGTGTCTCGTTTTGATTTGCATTTCCTTGATGGCTACTGATGTTGAGCATCTTCTCATGTGCTGTGGGCCATTTGTATATATGCCTATTTATATCCTTTGTCCATTTTTAAAATTAGATTATCTTTTCATCATGGAATCCTAAGAGTTCCTTTTTTTTTAAGATTTTATTTTTAAGTAATCTCTACAATGTGAGACTCAAACTCATAACCCAGAGATCAAGAGTTGCATGCTTCACCGACTGAGCCAGCCAGGTTCCCCTGTAAGAGTTCCTTTTATATTTGAGGTACAAGTCATTTATTAGGTGTATGACAGTCTTGTGCATTATGATATAATTCCTTTAAATGAAAAGCACATGAGGTTAATTTTTACCATTCTTGGAGACCAGGTTATAGGTCTGTGGGGGTAATTCAGAGAGTCAGTTGAACAACAACTTTAATGTGTAGAAGACCAGGCCCAGGAAAACATGCTGTGAAGAACCTGTGAGCAGCATTTTAAGAGTTGAAAAATGAAGCAGGGGGAAACAGTTTATATAATTTGTCTATTCCTTACCGAGTTTTGTCTTTTCCTTATTGATTGATAGGAATTCTTTGTGTAGAGAATTGACTGTTCTCATTGACTGTTAAATATGTGGCAGGTATTTTTGGTCTGTTTGCTTATTAACTTTGTTTTGTATCTTTTACTATACTAATGTTTTGCATTTTTCTGTTGTCAGGACTGTCAGTCTTTTCCTATAAAAGGCCTCCAGGTGGCAGTTTGGGATACTGTTCTTAAATTATAGGGATTATATAAATTGACACTGGTTAATGTGATGTCCCTGGTACTGTATTTAACTTTATAGCTTTCATTGTTTCAGACACTGGTGCCTCCCTATCTCTCTGCCTTGAAAAATACACTATAATCTACTTTAGCTTTGTTGGTTCATTTGATTTTATATTTCAAACATACTCCTAGAAGCTATTCCCATGTTCTCTTATTTAGATTTCTGATAGCCATATTGGACAGTTGGTCATCAAATAGTGGGTACTTACCTCATACTAGCAGAAGTTTATTTAAGGATTTTATGTATGCAGAGCTTGAATGTAACTATGCTGGTCCTATATTGATTGGGGCATGCTGGAGATAGTAGTTTTATAAAATCCTATTAAAATTATTTTCATATTTTTCTCATTTCATTGGATTAAAGGTAGTGGTAAAAAAGTATTTTTAGGATCTCTGAACATTTTGAGAAACTGAGGAAAGCTATATAACAAAGCTCCCTAGAAAAAGTTGCATCTCTATTTTATATACAATGTCCAAGGCTTCATTATTACCCTTTGGCCTGATTTGTTAGGAGGACTCTTATATTTTTTGACTCAGTGTTTGTTTGCCTCAGGTTTTTTTTTTTTTTTAATTATGGTAAAATATACATATCATGAAATCTAGCATTTTAAGTGACCTTGGGTACATTTATGTTGTTGTGCAACCATCACCACCATCCTCTCCAGAACTTTTATCTTCCAAACTGAAACCCTGTTCTCATTAAATAGTAACTCCATATTGCCCCTCTCTCCAGTTGTTGGCAACCACCATCCAGTTTTTGTCTCTGAGTTTGACTATTCCAAGTACCTCATATAAGTGGAATCATACAGTATTTGTCCTTTTATATCTGGTTTATTTCATATAGTGTCTTTGAGGTTTATCCATGTTGTTGTATATTGCAGAATTTCCTTCCTTTTTAAGGTTGAATAATATCCCACTGTATATGTATATCACATTTTGTTTATCTACCTATTAGTTGATAGACATTTGGGTTGTTTCTATCTTTTGGCTTTTGTGAATAGTGGTGTTATGAGCATTGGTACACAGATATCTGTTTGTGTTCTTTTGGGTGTGTACCCAGAAGTGGAATTACTGGATCATAGAGTAATTCTCTGTTTAATTGTTTTGAGGAACTGCACATACATTTCAGTGTTTTTTGTCATTCACATAAAATATGAAATTTAAAAGAATGGATTAGGTCAGACATATATTGTCATGTTTACCTTTCTATAAATATAAATTCAAAGAGCCATCTCCTACTCGAAGGGATATAGAAGTTTTTGTCTTAGGACATGGGGCTCTTTGAGCTTATTAAAATTATTAGAATTCAGACTAAATGAAAGGTTTACCTCGATAGTTTCTCAAATCCTAAACTTCTTTGTAATTCATGCTCTTGTTTTTCTTAATTCTGTGTTTTTAATGTTTGGGGACAAGTTACCCATCATGGCAGACTCTAAAATGGAGGTGATTTTGCATACTTGTATAGTTCCAAAGATCTGGATTACTCTCTCATTATTCCATTGCTCTAGATGGATACTTTGGCAATTACTCTGGTATGCTGTGAATACTGCTGCTTTTGACAAGTGAGTTTTCCTCCCCCACTGCAAAAATATCCATGATATTTATTAGCAAAGAATGGGAAATTGCTATTTGCTGTGGGGTATGGGCTGTAACAATGATAAGGGAATACTAAGGAGTTTGTGAAAGATGTTGCAGTTGGAGGAGGGGGTGTTAGGGAGGGTCTAACAGGCAGCAGGCAATTTCAATTTTCTAAGGTTTGGTTGAACTATACTGTTGTCTTTTTTCCTACATTTCCCCATTGGTCTCAGGGAAGTCACAGTTATTCAGAGGGATCCCAATACCCACAAAAATGTACAGTTCCAACATCAGGGGACTACTTGAAAAAATAATGGTACAGTGATAAATATAATTTATTTCTTTTGCATGTGGCTGTCCAATTATCATTTCCCCACTGTGTGTTCTTGCCTCCTTTGTCATACACTAATTTACCATATAAGTATGGTTTTATTTCTGTGCTCATTTCTGCTCCACTGACCTGTGTGTCTGTTTTTGTGCAAGTACCATACTGTTTTGATTACTGTAGCTGTGTAATATAGTTTGAAATCTGAGATTGTGATACCTCCAGCTTTATTCTTTATCCAGATTGCTTTGGCTATTCAGGGTCTTTTGGGGTTCCATACAAATTTTGGGATTATTTGTTCTAGTTCTGTGAAAAATATTATTGGTATTTTGATAGGGACTGCATTGAATCTATAGATTGCATTGGGTAGTATGGACATTTTAACAATATTAATTCTTCCAATCCATGAACATGGAATATCTTTTCATTTATTTGTGTCATCTTCAATTTCATTCACCTGTTTCTTACAGTTTTCAGAATACAGGTCTTTCATTCCTTTGGATAAATTTATTCCTTGGCCTCGGCATTTTATCTTTATGATGAATTGTAAATGGGATTTTTTCCCCTTAATTTCTCTTTGTGCTAGTTTATTATTAGTGCACAAAAATGCAACAGATTTTTGTATATTAGTTTTGTATTCTGGAATTTTATTGAATTCCTTTATTCTAATAGTTTTTTTGGTGTAGTCTTTATGGTTTTCTATATGTAGTATCATATCAATTGCTAATAATGACAGTTTTACTTCTTTACCGATTTGGATGCCTTTTATTTATTTTTCTTGCCTAATTACTGTAACTAGGACCTCTAGTACTACGTTATATGAAAGTGGTAGGAGTAGGCATCCCTGTCTTGCTCTCGATCTTAGAGAAAGAGCTTTCAGCTTTCACCATTGAGTATGGTATTAGCAGTGTGTGTTTTTCAGAAATGGACTTTATTATGTTGAGGCATGTTCCCTTTATACCCACTTTGCTGAAAGTTTTTATCATGAATGGATGTTGAATTTTGTCACATGCTTTTTTTGCTTCTATTGAGATGATCATAAGATTTTTGCCTTTCATTTTCTTAATGTGATGTATCATGGTTGATTTATTTGGGGACATTGGACCATCCTTCCATCCCTGGAACAAATCCCACTTGATCATGGTGAATAATCCTTTTAATGTGTTGTTGAATTCAGCTTACTAATATTTTGTTGAGGATATTTGTATCATGTTCATCAAGGATATTGTGTTTTTTTTTTTTTTAAAGATTTTATTTATTTATTTGAGACAGAGAGAATGAGAGACAGAGCATGAGAGGGAGGAGGGTCAGAGGGAGAAGCAGACTCCCCGCCGAGCAGGGAGCCCAATGCGGGACTCGATCCTGGGACTCCAGGATCATGACCTGAGCCGAAGGCAGTCGCTTAACCAACTGAGCCACCCAGGCGCCCAAGGATATTGTTTTTTTGTTTTTTGTTTTTTTTAAAGATTTATTTATTTGAGAGAGAGAGAATGAGAGACAGAGAGCATGAGAGGGAGGAGGGTCAGAGGGAGAAGCAGACTCCCTGCCGAGCAGGGAGCCCGATGCAGGACTCGATCCCGGGACTCCAGGATCATGACCTGAGCCGAAGGCAGTTGCTTAACCAACTGAGCCACCCAGGCGCCCATCAAGGATATTGTTTACAATTTTTTTTTTTTTTGTGCTGTCTTTGGTTTTGGTATAAGGGTAATGCTAGTGTTAAAAATGAATTTGGAACCATTTCTTCATCTTTGAATTTTTGGAATAATTTGATCTTTAAATGTTAGTAGAATTCACAGTGAAGCTGTCTGGTCCTGGACTTTTATTTATTGGGAGTTTTTTTAATCCTGATTCAATTTCATTACTAATAATCAGTCTGTTTAGATTTTTTATTTCTTCCTGATTCCATTTTGGAAAAATGTATGTTTTTAGGGATTTAATAATTTATTTTAGGTTGTCCAATTTGTCGGCGTATAATTATTTATAGTAGTCTCATGATCCTTTGTGTTTCTGTGGTGTGGGTTATAGCTTCTATTTCATTTCTGATTTTATTTTAGTCCTCTTTTTTTCTTGATGAGTCTGGCTAAAGGTTTATCAATTTGTTTGTCTTTTCAAAGAACCAGCTCTTGGTTTCATTGTTCTTTTCTATTGTTTTTTAGAGTCTTTACTTCATTTATTTTCAATCCGATCTTTATCATTTGCTTCCTTCTACTAACTTTGGGCTTTGTTTATTCTTTTTCTGTGTTCTTTATGTGTACAGTTAGATTGTTTATTTGAAATTTTTCTTGTTTCTTGAGACGGGCCAGGCCTATATTGCTCTAAACTTCTCTCTTAGTACTGCTTTTGCTGCATTCCAAAGATTTTGAACCATTATGTTTCCATTTCCATTTTATTTCATGTTTAGCCTACATGTGTTATCTATATTTTTTTTCATTATTTTTTTCTTTTTGGTGCTCTTAGTGGGTAGTTCCTCTGCCTTGTCTGCAAGTTGATTGGTCCTTTCTTCTTCTTCATCTAGTTTGTTGTTAAACCCCTGTAGTATATGTTTCAGTTTAAATATTGTATTCTTTAATTCTTTGACTTCTTTTTGGAATTTTCCTATATTTTCTACATCTGTTGAAATTCTCACTGTTCGTCCATTCTTCTGAATTTGGCGAGCATCTTTATGACCTTTATGATCTTAACTTTGAACCCTTTATCAAGTGAATTACTTATCTGTTTTTATTAAGTTTTATTTTCTGCAGTCTTCTTCTTTCATTTGGAGCATATTCCTCTGTTTCTTCCTTTGCTTGCTTAACTCTGTGTTGGTTTCTATACATTAGACGAAACAGCTACTTCTCTCAGTATTGAAGAGTCGGCATTGTGTAAGAGATGAACCTTATTGTTCAGCTTTTGCCCTAGGTCATAGTTGTCTCTCAAAGCTTTCTGATTGCCCAAGTAGCCCATTTTATTCTTAGTAGCTCCCAGTAGTTGAGGGTGTCTAAGACCAGTGTGCCAAAGGGGAGGACCTCAGTCAGCACCTAGATTCAGGTGATTGATTGGAAGCCAGACCCTCAAGCAACAGCTTTGAAAGTATGCAAATACATATATATATATATGGAGAGAGAGAGAGAGAGAGAGAGAGAGAGAGAGAGAGAGTCAGTCCCGTGGGACCACTAATGTAAGCCCTGCTGGCTACCAGAGCCAGGCAGTCTGGGGGTGTCCCCTTGCCAAGAGTCACAAAAAGCAGGACTCAGATGAATGTAAACTTTCTGGGAAATACTAGTGAGCTGTAGCAAGGCACAGGGAGAGTGTAAAAATGGTGTCCTCCAATTTGTTTCTTAGGAGTACTTGTGTAGCCTTCTGATGTGTGCCAAACCTGAAGCTCCAGGACCACCACATAGGCCTTCCGTGAAAAGGCAAGGGGCATGTTTCAGTTTGCTGTCTGGGTAGTGTCCTGGGGGTGGTAGCCTGCCAAGATATGTTTCCAATTATTATGGTCCTGTGGGACCCAGGAAATGCAAGCTCCCATTGCCACCAGAGCCAGGCAATCAGCAGATATCTCCCGGGAGTCAGATGCAAAAATCAGGGACCAGACTCTTTACTAATAGTTTTTATCAAGTGTGGTGGGCAAGAAAGTGTAAAATCAACACAGTTCCTTTTCATGTTCTTTCAGAAATTCACAAATTTCCTCACAAACTTGGTTGGGAAGAAAAACATTTTGTTAGTGATGTTTTCCAACAGGTGGCAGTGTGGTACTGTAGTAGAGCATAATAATAAAGACTGTAATGCTGCTGCTGCTGCTCTTTTTCCTTTTAAAAGTTTTATTTGAGAGAGAGCGAGAGAGAGCATGAGCAGTGAGGAGAGGGAGAAGCAGGTCCCCTGCCGAGCAGGAAGCCTGACGCGGGGCTTGATCCCAGGACCCTGGAATCATGACCTGAGCCGAAGCAGACGCTTCACCGACTGATGAGCCACCCAGGCATCACTGTAATGCTTCTTATCAACTGGAAAATAATCGCTTTAAGCTTTTACTTCAGAAAAACAATTAAGAATTTTTTAATATAAGTTTTTATTTTAATTCCAGTTAGTTCCATACAGTGCTGTATTAGTTTTAGGTGTACAGTATAGCATTCAACAGTTCCATACATCACCCTGTGCTCATCTTGACAAGTGCACTCCTTAATCCCCACCACTTATTTAACCCATCCCCCACCAACCTCCCCTCTGGTGACCGACCATCAATTTGTTCTCTGTAATTGAGTTTGTTTCTTGCCTTGTCTGTCCTTCTCCCTCTCTTATTTGTTTCTCTTTGCTTGTTTTGTTTCTTAAATTCTACATATGAGTGAAATCATGTGGTATTTGTCTTTCTCTGACTGACTTATTTCACTTGGCATTATACTCTATAGCTTCATCCATGTTGTTACAAATGGGAAGATCTTACTCTTTTTTATGGCTGAATAGTTTTCCATTACTTATTTTATATATATGTATATATGTATATACGCACACACCACATCTTCTTTATCCATCAATTGATGGACACTTGGGCTGCTTCCATATCTTGGCTATTGTAAATAATTCTGCTATAAACATCAGGGTGCATGTATCCCTTTGAACTAGTGTTCTTCTATTCTTTGGGTAAGTAACCAGTAATGTGATTGCTGGATTTTTAACTTTTTGAGGAACCTCCATACTGTTTTCCAGAGTGGCTGCACCAGTTTGCATTCCTGCCAGCAGTGCAAGAGGGTTCCCCCTTCTTCACATCCTTGCAATCACCTGTTGTTTCTTTTAGCCATTCTGATTTTAGCCATTCTGACAGGTATGTGGTGATACCTCATTGTACTTTTGATTTTTATTTCCCTGTTGATGAGTGATGTTGAGCACCTTTTCTTGAGTCTGTTGGCTATCTGTATATCTTCTTTAGAGAAACATCTGTTGATATCTTCTGTCCATTTTTAAATTGTTTGGTTTTTGGGTGTTGCATTTTATATAAGTTCTTTATTTGTTTTGGATACTAGCCCTTTATTGGATATGTCATTTGCAAATACCTTCTCCCATTCAGTAGGTCACCTTTTAATTCTATCGATTGTTTCCTTCACTGTGTAGAAGCTTTTAAATTTGATGTAGTTCCAATAGTTTATTTTTGCTTTTGTTTCCCTTGCCTCAGGAGACACATCTTGAAAGAAATTGCTACAGCCCATGTCAAAGGATTTACTGCCTGTGTTCTCTTCTAGGATTTTTATGGTTTCAGGTCTCATATTTAGGTCGTTAATCCATATTAAATTTACTTTTGTGTATGGTTTAAGAAAATGGTCCAGTTTCTTTCTTTTGCATGTTGCTGTCCAGTTTTCACAACAACATTTGTTGAAGAGACTCTTTTTCCCATTGGATATTCTTTTATGCATTGTTTAAGATTAATTGACTGTAGAATTGTGGGTTATTTCTGGATTTTCTGTTCTGTTCTATTGATCTATGCAGGTTTTTTTGTACCAGTACCATACTGTTTTGATTACTACAGCTTTGAAATATAACTTGAAGTCCGGAATTGTGATGCCCCCAGCTTTGCTTTTCTTTTTTAAGATTGCTTTGCTTTGGCTGTTTGGGGTATTTTGTGGTTCCATACAAATTTGTTCTAATTCTGTGAAAAATGCTTTTGGTATTTTGATAAGGATTGCATTAAATACGTAGATTGCTTTGGGTAGTATAGACATTTTAACGATATTTGTTCTCCTGATCCATGAGCATGGAATGTCTTTCCATTTCTTTGTGTTGTCTTGAATTTTTCTCATCAGTGTTTTACAGTTTTCAGACTACAGGTCTTTTATCTCTTTGGTTAGGTTCATTCCTAGGTATCTTAATATTTTTGATGCAATTGTAAATGAAATCGTTTTCTTAGTTTCTCTTCCTGCTGCTTCATTATTGGTGTATAGAAATGCAACAGGTTTCTGTATGTTGATTTTGTATCCTGCAGCTTTACTGAGTTTGTTTATCAGTTCTAGCACTTTTTTGGTAGAGTCTTTAGGGTTTTCTCTATATAGTACCATGTTATCTGCAAAGAGTGGACATTTGATTTCTTCCTTACTGATTTGAATTCCTCTTATTTCTTTTTGTGTTCTGATTGCTGTGGCAAGGACTTCCACTACTATGTTGAATAAAAGTGGTGAGAGTGGACATCCTTGTCTTGTTCCTGACCTTAGAGGAAAAGCTCTTAGTTATTCCCCATTAAGGATGGTGTTTGCTGTGGGTTTTTCATATATGGCCTTTATTATGTTGAGGTTATGTTCCCTATAAACCTACTTTATTGGGGGTTTTTATCATGAATGGATGTAGAAAAACAGGAATTAACATTTAACTCTAGAATCCTTTTTTTTGGGGGGGGGGGATCTATTCCAAAACTTATCTTACTCTTATAATATCCCTAGCAAAACAATCTGTGGATAAAAGTCACTCTCCATACTTTCATATTTATTTTCAAATGGCTTAAAATGTTTGCAGAGTTGTGAGTTAACTTTTTTTAAAAAATGTTTTAAGCTTTTATTCAATTCTACAGATTTTAAAAAGGCATTGAGTTAAACATTTCTAGAGTTTACCAAAAATCTTTAAATTATGTCTTCACTTAAAACAGAATCAGTGTTATTTAAACCACTGTCACCTTTTTATATTCATAATTTTTTTCTTCAAAAGTAGAATAAATTTTAATTTTAAAAATACATAATCATTTCAATGAGTATAGTTCCATCACAGTTCATGAGATTTATACTTATTTATTAAGCTTAATATATAGTAAAGAAATTCATTTGTATCAAACACAAACAAAAAACCCCATACAAGAGAGAGTTTCAGTATTCATGGTGAGTGTAGGACTTGAGACAAAGTCTCCCTTTCAAAGGTCAGTGCATCTGGAATGTTTAACCTAAAGTTATCATCCTTGATTATCAAAAAACCAAAGCAAAAAATGATATTTTGAAAAGGAAAATGAGTTTCAAAGTCAGTGACCGTGACCCTCATTTCAAGAACAGAATTTTTGCAAAATGTCAAGTTACATACATACCAAACGTCAGGTTACATAGATAGAAAAAAAACTGCACACCTTAACTAAACAAACTTGAAAAAAAAACTTTACAGACCTAAAATGAATTCATGCAGATTTTTAAAAATTACAACTATTCTATCTCCTTGTCTCCTTCATTATTATATGTATTTCCTAATCTATATTTAACAAAAATGATAATGCTTTCAAGATACAGAAAATATAAAGCAAGATCATTTTTATCAGTAATTTAAAGGAGGAGGAAAAAACCCTAAAGTATAACCCTCTACAGAAGCAAAGCAAACTGTGAAGTGATGAGTGATCATGATGTTCTCAAAGTAGAAATATGTGACTTTCATTTAAACTTTAAAATAGCAGGCTGCCAGGGTGCCAGCTGGCTCAGTCAGAAGAGCATGCAACTCTTGATCTTGGTGTCATGAGTTGGAGACCCACGAGTTAACTTTTTTCTAAACTTTAGCCTTTTGTGGCAAGAATAACTCCAGTGTTATGAATGAATCTGTGTCATAGATTCTTATCCATGGGACTTAGATGTTTTATATTCTAGCCTTCTCTATCACATGTAGGAACCCTGTTCATAACATCCCTCACAGTTGGTGATGTTAATTAATCAACAGATGGAGCATATGCAGAAGAAAGAGATTTTGATTGCCAGCATCCTGAGTTTGAAGATTTAATGGAGATTTTCAGTGAGAAATGATGAGGTGGAGCTTGTGAGACATTCACACTTAGATGACTCATAGGTTTCCAAACCTAACCCACTCAAGAGGGGATGGGATTCCTCTTTTCCTTACTCTTATGGCAGCTTATGTCTGGCAGTATATACTTCCCTGGGGACTGGGACCATCATTTATCCAAATGCTCATACAAAATATCTGGGATCATCTTTAAGACCTCTCAATGTTCTTTTGATTCCTCTTAGGTAGAATTTCTCAAATGTGGTCATACCTATTTCTATCATCCTAATCCAAACTACTATCGTCTCTTACCTGGATGCTACTTCCTAATTGGTCTGCCAAAATGTATTAGTAACTCCACTTTATTTTTCACACAAAGCCATTTAAGGAATACAAAATCTGATCGCGTCTCCTGCTTGAGAAACTACTATTACTTATTATTATACTTAGAATAAACCAGAAATATTTAACTTGAACCACAATATTCTTCTTTCCCAAGCCTACCCTGTGATCTCTCTGCTCATTGCTGCAGCCTCATATCATGCCACTTTTCCCTTGTTCAATGTGCTCCATCCTCTCCAGTGTTCCGTTTGTTCCTTGATTGGAGGAAATGAGGGGAATAGATGCAGGGAGACTTGTTTTTAAGCCAACCTACATTTTAGGTAAAAGGAGGTTTAGTAACATACTAAAATTTGTGGCTCATAGGACATTTTTATAGCAATCAGCAACCCATCGCTATGCCACTTTTCAGCTTTTCAGATTAAACGTAGGGATAAATACACACCTGAGTGCTGATTCTGCATGGGGGAAGAAATTATATTCCAACTGAGAAAAGGAAAATTAGCACTAGCAGTCATTACCTGTTATATTTCAAGTGTGGATAGTCTTTTTATATTTGGTGGCTTTCTCTCAGTTTGCTGAAAATGATGTTAGGTTTGTAATTTCATCCTTCTAGCATTTAATTGTGCATTAGTTTTATCTTTCACATGTGTTAGCCTTGCCTTAGCAACCAGTGGTACCATACAACCATCTAGGTCCTAGATGCTATTAATGGCATCCTGAATAAATGAGAGTTGGGTGGCCTATTCTATCCTAAGACAGTTGATTTCTTCTTAGGATATTTCTATTTTTAAGAAGTTACTTTCTATCTTGTACAAATCTCTAGCCTGTGGTTTTCTCATGCTGATTATAGTTTTCCTTGGAAGCATATAGAACAAGCCTAACTTCTCTTTCCCATTAGCTCTTTAGCTGTTGAAGTAGTTATGATAGCTTCCAGAATATATATATATATATATTTTGGTAAACATCCTCAGCTTCTTCAGCTATTTATAGTGTGTTCACTATTCTGGGCACTTTCTACTGATTATTCTCTAGGTCAGTGTTTGAAAGTTTGATTTGGGGACCATGTGCTTCAGAATCACTTAAGATACTTGTTAAAAATTTTTCTATGGGATTATGATGGTAGATTGACTCTTCTAATCTTGTTCCCCATTAAAACCCCACTAAATCTACAGTAAAACCCCAAAAGACAAGAACATTAGGAAAGGAGGCAGTAACAGTACACTTTGGAAAAGTGAAAAGCCCAAGAATAAGTGGAAATTAACATAGACACCAAAGACTCAGCAGAAGGAAAAACTGAAACCTTTCATAATTACCCTGTAAATCCACAGAAACCTCAAGAACTGGCAATGCCAGGTCTGTCTGGAAATTGGAATACAAGGGAGACAAAATATGGAAAATTGGGTGACTATGGCTGAGAGGTAATTCTCCAATGGATGATGTTCACCCTGGTACAGATTCTGGAGATTCAAAGGAGATGACCTCTGGGTAAAGTAGCATTTCCATATAAGAAGGCATTTCTAGTATTTCTCAGGAAATTTGTGTATTTGTTCAATTTCAGATTCTGAGAAAGTCATTAAAAAGTCGGGAAAACAGGGCGCCTGGGTGGCTCAGTTGGTTAAGCGACTGCTTTCGGCTCAGGTCATGATCCTGGAGTCCCAGGATCGAGTCCCGCATCGGGCTCCCTGCTCGGCAGGGAGTCTGCTTCTCCCTCTGCCCCTCCCCCCTCTCATGTGCTCTCTCTCTCATTCTCTCTCTCTGAAATAAATAAATAAAATCTTTAAAAAAAAAAAAAAAAAAAGTCGGGAAAACAGGAAAGACTTTAAATTTTCCCGAGAATCAAAGCTCAGCAAGCAGTATTATTGGATATATTGATTCTAGGAGCTCTACTGATACCAAATGGAAAGCAGGAGCAGGATATGCTGACAAAATGAGTAGAAAGTAAAGGTACATGTTTCTGGGAGCTGAGATTGGAACTGCTAGCAGGAAAGCATCATGATCTAATCAGTCAGCCTTACTCATAGTTGTTGCCATCTTATAAATATGTTTTCATGCTTTCTTGCTAACAATGAGTTACTCTTACAAATAAAGTAAGTATTAAGTTTATATGCATAGTGTACTTCATGTAAAGCCTGTGAGCAGTGTTCCAAGAATAACGAGTTTGGGAGCAAAAGAAATCTGTGAATTGGCAGTTACAACATATTATTCTGGGTAGTACTGTTAACCTTGCTATGAGAGCTCAATGTTGTGTATATAAATATTAATAATTAATATTTATATAATATCTAGTAATGTTTGTGTTTTCATGTTCAGATTTCACTATAGCCTATAGGTTTTTTTTTTTTTTGGGTAAATACAAAGGAGTTGCAGAGCGAAGGAGGTATGAATGTTTTTGTGGAATACTCTAATATGAAATGAAAACTTAATCTAGAATCTGAATTAGTAAAAGCAATATTGATTTCAAAGGCAAAACCAAAATCAGAGTAAGCAGACAAAATAGTTTATTATTTAAAAAAGTGAAGGAGCTTATATTAAGTAACCTGTACCCTAATGCTCAACTTGATGCTTTTTGGTGCACTCTGAATTTCACCAATGTCAACACAAAATAAATGAAAATTTTTGCCATCTGAAAAAAATTTTTTTTGACATCTGGGATATTTGTCATGAAAGACTATTGAACAGGACAAGTAATGCATGCTACGTTTTAAAATTTCACTTGAAGAATGCTAACTTCTAAAAATTCATAGTATTTCAATTTTTACAAGGATTTTTTTTTAAAGATTTTATTTATTTATTTGAGAGAGAGAGAATGAGAGAGAACACATGAGAGGGGGGAGGGCCAGAGGGAGAAGCAGACTCCCTGCCGAGCAGGGAGCCCGATGCGGGACTCGATCCAGGGACTCCAGGATCATGACCTGAGCTGAAGGCAGTCGCTTAACCGACTGAGCCACCCAGGCGCCCTACAAGGATTTTTATTTGGCATTTATATTTCTTTTTTAAGGTCTTTGATTCCCGCCCCAGGTTTATTAAGATATAGTTGATATGTAACATTTTGTAAGTTTAAGATATGTGGTGTGACGTATACAACATATGTGTTTAAGGTATATATTAAGTTCAAGATGTGCAATATATATATATTTTGAAATGATTACTATAATAGGGTTAGTTAATACCTCCATCACCTCACATAATTACCAGTTATGTATGGGTGTGTGGTGAGAACACTTGAGATCCGCTCTCTTAGCAACTTTCAAGTATATAATACAGTATTGTTAACTCTAGTCACCATTCTGTACTTAAGATCCCCAGAATTTATTTATCTTATAACTGGAAGTTTGTGCCCCTTGACTAACATCTACCCATTTCACCCACTCCCCAGCCCCTGGCAAACACCATTCTACTTTCTATTTCTATGAGTTTGACTTTTTTAGATTCCACATTTGTTGATACAATACAGTAAATGTTTTTCTCTAGCTCATTTCTCTAGCTCATAATACTCTAAAGGTTTATTGAGAGTTTGGTACATATATATGATATATATATATATCACATCAGAAATACATATATAGTATATATAACATATATCACATATATTTCACATGTATATACTACACATATGTTACATGTATGTGCGATATATATATCACATTTTCCTTATGCACCTTATCCATTCATTCACTGACACATAGGTTATTTCTATGTCTTGGCTATTGTGAATAATACTGTAATGAACATGGGAGTGTAGGTATCTCTTCGACATAGTGATTTTATTTCCTTTGGATATATACCCAGAAGTAAGATTGCTGTATCATATGGTAGTCCTATTTTTAATTTTCTGAGGAATCTCCATACTGTTTTCCATATAGTTCTGTACCAATTTATATTTCTACCAATAGTGCACACAGATTCACTTTCTCCACATCCTCACCAGCACTTATCTCTTTTTATTTTTTGATAATAGCTATTCTAACAGATGTGAGCTTATATTTCATTGTGGTTTTGATTTCTGTTTCTTTCTGATTAGGGATGGTGAGTATCTTTTCATGTACCAATTAGCCATTTATATGTTTCTTTGGAAAAATGTCTATTCAGGTCCTCTGCCCAGGTTTTAATCAGATTAATTGCTTTTTGTTATTCAGTTGTATGAGTTCCTTATGTATTTTGGATATTAATTTTTATCAGATATATCATTTGCAAATATTTTCTGCCTTTTGTATATATCACATTGTTGGGCCTTGTTTTTATCTGCTTTGCCATGCTATGCCTTTTGGATGCAAAGTAATTATTAATAGGTGAGGAATATTAATGTGATCTTATTGTTTTTTGGCTGTTTTATAGTGTTCCCCTTCTTCTCTTGCTATCTTCCTTTGGGAAATGATGATTTTCTGTAGCTTTGATTTCCTTCTCTTTTGTCTATCTGCTATAAGTTTTTGCTTCTTGGTTACCATGAGGGTTACATAAAACATCTTATAGATATAATAGTCTATTTTATGCTGATAACAACTTAGTTTTGAACATATACAAAAACTAGCATTTTATCCCTTTGTCTTTTGTTTTTGATGTCACCAATTATAACTAACTTACAAATTACTATAGTTGTAGTTATTTTATATATATATATATTTTTAAAGATTTTATTCATTTATTTGACAGAGAGAGACATAGCGAGAGAGGGAACACAAGCAGGGGGAGTAGGAGAGGGAGAAGCAGGCTTCCCTGCAGAGCAGGGAGCCCGACGTGGGGCCCAATCCCAGGACCCTGGGACTACGACCTGAGCCGAAGGCAGACACTTAACAACTGAGCCACCCAGGCACCCCTATTTTTATATTTTTGTCCTTTAACCTTTATTTCAAAATTAAATAGTTATTACACCTACGTATTACAGTGTTAGAATATTCTAAGTTTGAGTTATACTCACCAGTATATGTTTTCATTTTACTAATTAGTATTCTTTCATTTCAATTTATAGAACTCCTTTCAACATTTTTTGTAAGGCAGGTGTGGTGGTGATGAACTCTTTCAGCTTTTGTTTGTCCAGGAATGTCTTTAACTCCTTCATTTCTGAAGGACAACTTTGCTGGGTAACATATTTTTTATTGTAATTTTTTTTTTTTTTTAGCACTTTGAATATACCATACTACTGTTTCTTGGCCTGTAAGATTTCTGCTGAGAAATTTGCTGATAGCCTTATGAAGTTTCCCTTGTAAGTGGGAATTTTTTTCCTTCTTTTGCTTTTACAGTTCTTTCTCTTTGATTTGAGGCAGATTTATTTTAATGTGTCTTGGAGAAGTCATTTAGGATTGAACTTGGATGTCTGAATTTTTCCTCAGATTTGGGAAATTCTCAGCTATTATTTCTTTAAGCTTTCTGTCCTTTCCCCCTCTCATCTCCTTTTGGGACTGCAGTACTATCTAGATAATTTGTCTTAATGGTATCCTGTAGTTCACATGGGCAGTCTTCACTGTCATTCTTTTTATTTGTCCTACTTCTACTGATAATTTCAAAAGTCCTGCTTTCTGTTTCACAAATTCTTCCTCTGTTTGATCTGTTCTCCTATTGATATTCTCCATTGTATTTTTCATTTTATTTACTATATTCTTCACCTCCGGAATTTTTTTTAAATGATTTTTACCTTTCTATAAAGTTTTCATTTTTTTGTCCATTTCCTGGTTTCACTGAATTTCCTTTCTGTATTTTCTTGTAGTTCACTGAGCTTCCTTTAAAACAACTATATTGAATTCTTATTGGGTAAATTGCTGATCTCAGTTTCTTTGGGTTTAGTTATTGGAAAATTACTGTATTTCTTTTTGTGTTTTTATGTTCCTTGATATTCATATTTCTTCATGTCTTGCATTGCTTCTCCAGTCTTTATCCACTGGTTTGGGGAGAGAAATATCTTTTTCAGCCCTGTAAGGGATTTGGTCTTTCTCAGACCTCTTCTGTTAATACACTTGCTCCACACTTCTTGCTCCTTCTTGTGGCAGAATTCTTAAGCTTGTATACCTTCTCTGAATCATTCAAAGCTGGACTAGATAATGACAGGTTCCCTTTTACTTTCTCTAGGGTGATGTTGAATGTTTAAGTTTGTGATTTCTCCAGGAGTGGCTTTCTAGGCATGCTCCCCTGCAAAAGCTTGTTCTCGCTGTCATAGGGAGTATGCAGAGTACTTTCCTCAGTGGTATGTTTCTATAGGTGAGGTATGTCGAGCACTGGGGGTGCCCATGGATTAGTTGCAGGGATCTGTAGGTGAAGCATCCCCAGAAGCTCGAGGGCATGCCTCTTTTTTTTTTTAAATTGAAGAATAATTGATGTACAATATCCGATTACTTTCAGGTGTACGTAATAGTGATTTGATACTTTCATATGTTACAAAATAATCCTCCCCAAAAATCTAGTTACTATCTGTCAATATACAAAGTTATTACAGCGTCATTGACTGTATTACTATGCTGTACTTTTCAACCTCATGACTTATTTCATAACTACTCAGTTTGTACCTTTTAATCCCCTTCATTTATTTTGTCCTCCCCTCTCTGGTTACGAACAGTATGTTTTCTGTATCTATGAGTCCATTTGTTCATTTGTTGTGGGTTTTATATATATATATATATATATATATATATATATATAAATAAATTCATACAGTATTGATCTTTGACTTGTTTCACTAAGCATCATACCTGCTAGGTCCATCCATGTTGTCCCAAATGGCAAGATTTTGTCCCTTCTTGTGGCTGAGTAATATTCCATTGTATGTGTATCCACTTATGTATTAATTTATCCACTTGTTTATCCACTTATATATTAATGAGCATTTAAGTTACTTCCATATCTTGACAATTTCAAATAATGTTTAGTGACCATAGGGGTATATACCTCTCTCTTTGGATTGTGTTTTCTTTGGACAAATACCTAGAAGTGGAGTTGCTGGATTGTGTGGTAGTTTTATTTTTAATTTTTTGAGGAACCTCCATACTGTTATCCATAATGGCTTCATGAATTACATTCCCAACAGTGGTATGAGGGTTCTCCTTTATCCATATTTTCGCCAACACTTGTTATTTTTCTCTTTGAAAATAGCCAGTCTGAAAGGGTGAAACCCTAATGACAATTTCATTATGGTTTTGATTTGCATTGCCTTGATGATTAATGAGGTTGAGCATCTATTCATGTGCCTGTTGGCTATCTGTGTATCTTCTTTGGAAAATGTCTATTCAAGTTGCCTGTCCATTTTTAAGTTGGATTGTCTGTTTTTTGGGTGTTTAGTTGTATAAGTTCTTTATGTATTTTGGGTACTTACCTTTTATCAGGCATATCATTTGCATATATTTTCTCCCGTTCAATAGATTATCTTTTAGTTCTGTTGATTGTTTCCTTTGCTATGTAGAAGCTTTTTATTTTGATGTAGTCCCCAAAGTTTATTTTTACTTTTGTTTTCCTTGTGTTAGAAGACATATCTAGAAAAATTTTTACAGCTGATGTCAGATTAATGCCTGTGTTCTTTTCTAGGACTTTTATGGTTTCAAGTCTCGCATTTAGGTTGTCATCAGTCCATTTTGAGTTTATTTTTGTGTATGGTGTAAAGAAGTAGTCCAGTTTCATTCTTTTGCATGTAGCTGTCCAGTTTTCCCAACACGATTTGCCTTTTTCCCATTGTGTATTCTTCCCTCCTTTGTCAAAAATTAATTGAACGCGTAATTGTGGGCTTATTTATGGATTTCCTATTCTGTTCTATTGATCTATGTGTCTGTTTTTGTGCCAGTGCCATACTGTTTTGATTACTATAATTGTGTAATATAACTTGAAGCCTGGAATTGTGACACCTCCACTTTGTTCGTTTGTTTTTTCAAGATTGCTTTGGCTATTCAGTCTTTTATGTTTCCATATAAATTTTAAATTGTTTTCTTTCTGTGAAAATACAATTGGCATTTTGATAGGGATTGCATTGAATCAGATTACTTTGGGAGTATGGACATTTTAACAATACTATTTCAACCTGGACCATGAAACAACTTTCCATTTGAGTCATCACTTTCTTTCATCAATATCTTACCATTTGCTGTGTACAGGCTTATCTCCTCCATGGTTAAATGTGCTCCTAATTATTTTATTCTTATTTATGGAATTATAAATGTGATTTTCTTATTTTCTTTTTCTCATAGTTTGATATTAGCATATAGATATGCAACATATTTTCGTGTATTGATTTTGTATACTGCAGCTTTACTGAATTTATTTGCTCTAACGATTTTTTTTTAGTGGCGTCTTTAGGGTTTTCTTTATATAGTATCATGCCAAGTAGTATGCCACATAGTCACAGTTTTAGTTCTTCCTTTCTCATTTGGATGCCTTTTACTTTTTTCTACTGCCTAATTGCTCTGGCTAGTGATTCCAATACTGTGTTGAATAAAAGTGGCTAGGGTGGATATCCTCATCTTGTTCCTGATGTTAGGAGGAAAGCTTTCAGTGTTGCACTGAGTATAATGTTAGCTGTCGGCTTGCCATATATGGCCTTTTTTATGTGGAGGTACATTTCCTCTATTCCTACTTTGTTGAGAGTTTTTATCATGAATGGATGCTGACTTTTGTTAAATGCTTTTTCTGCATCTATTGTTATAATCATGTCATTTTTACCTTTCATTTTGTTGATGTTGTGTATCACATTGTTTGATTTGTGGATGTTGAACCATCTTTGCATCCCTGAACTAAATCCCACTTGATCATGGTGTCTGATATGTTTAATGTATTGTTGAATTCAGTTTTTAAATATATTGTTGAGTATATATGTATCCATGTTCATCAAGGATTTGGGCCTCTAATTTTCCATTCTTGTGGTATCCTTGTCTGCTTTTTGAGGCAGGGCAATTCTGGCCTCATAAAATGAGTTTGGAAGTGTGCCCTCCTCTTCTATATTTTAGAAAACTTTAAGAAGGATTGGTATTATTTTTTCTTAAATGTTTTGTAAAATTCACCAGTGAAGCCATCAGGTCCTAGGCTTCAGTTTGTTGGGAAGTTTTAGTTGACTGATTAATGTCCTTACTAGTAATTGATCTGTTTAGTTTTCTATTTCTTCATGTTTCAGTCTTGGTGGGTTGTATGTTTCTTGGCATTTATCTTTTTCTTCTTGGTTGTCCAATTTGTTGGTGTGTAATTGTTCATAGTATTCTCTTATGACCTTTTGTATTTCTGTGGTATTAGTTGTGATCATCTCCTCTTTCATTTTTTAATTTTATTTGATTCCTCTCTCTTTTTTCCTTGAGTCTAGTTTAATGTTCATAAATCTTATATATCTTATAAAACAAGCTTTTCATTTTGTTTATTATTTCTGTTACCTTTTTAACCTCTAATTCACTCACTTTTGTTCTGATTTTTATAATTTCTTTCCTGCTGACTTTGGGCTTCATTTGTTCTTTTTCTAGTGCTTTGAAGTGAATTTTTAGGTTGAGATTTTTCTTATTTCTTGATGTAGGCATTTATTGCTATGAATTTCTCTTTTAGAACTGTTTTTGCTGCATCCCATTGATTTTGGTAAGTTGTATTTCCATTTTCATTTTTGTGTCCATATATTTTTTTGAATTCATTTTTGATTTTTTGACACATTGGTTGTTAAGTAGCATCTTATTTAATTTCTACATATATGTGAATTTTGCAGTTTTTTTTGTTACTGATTTGTAGTTTCTTACCATTGTGGCTGGAAAAGATGCTTGGTATGATTTCAGTCTTCTTAAATTTACAAAGACCTGGTTGTGGCCTAACATCTGATCTCTCCTGGAGAATGATTTATCTACATTTGAGAAGAACGTATTTTCTGTTGTTTTGGATGAAGTAATCTGTATCTGTGTTAAGTCCATCTAATCTATGTGTTGTTTAAGGAAAATGTTTCCTTAATGATTTTCTCTTCTGGTGATCTAGCTATTCATGAAAGTGGGGTGTTAAAGTTCTCTACTACTGCTATATTGTCTATTTCTCTTTTAGGTCTGTTAATATTTTCTTTCTATATTTGGGTTCTCTTATGTTGCATGCACATACTTTAACAAATATCATTTCTTCTATTAGGTTAACCGATTTATCATTATGTAATGACCTTGTCTGGTATTATGGGCTTTATCTTAACATCTAGTTTGTCTGATGTAAGTATAGTTACCCTAGATTTCTTTTGGTTTCCATTTGCATGGAATATTTTTTTTCCATCTCTTCTCTTTCAGTCTGTGTGTGCCCTTATATATGAAATAAGTTTCTTATAGGTAGCATATAGATGGGTCTTTTTTTTTTTTAATCTAGTTAACGAATCTGTGTCTCCTAATGGAAAATTTAGTCCATTTATATTTAAAGTAATTATTGGTAGGTTTATACTTATTGCCATTTTGTTAATTGGTTTTTAGCTATTTGTAGGAACTTTTGTTTATTTATTTTTATTTTATTATTTTTTATTTTTAAGATTTTGTTATTAGTTTTATTATTAACATATAATGTATTATTTGTTCAGGGGTACAGGTCTGTGATTCATCAGTCTTACGCAATAGATGGTGCTCACTGCAACACATACCCTCCCCAGTGTACATCACCCAGCACCCCCATCCCCCCACCCTCCTCCCCTCCAGCAACCCTCAGTTTGTTTCCTGAGATTAAGAGTCTCTTGTGGTTTGTCTCTCTCTCTCTGGTTTCGTCTTGTTTCATTTTTTCCTCTCTTCCCATGTGATCCTCTGCCTTGTTTCTTAACTTCCATATATCAGAGAGATCATATGATAATTGTCTTCCTCTGAGTGACTTATTTCGCTTAGCATAACACCCTCTAGTTCTATCCATGTCATTGCAAATGGTAAGATTTCATTTTCTTTGATGGCTGCATAATATTCCATTGTGTATATATATACATACACACCACATCTTCTTTATCCACTGATCTGTCGACGGACATCTGGGTTCTTTGCGTAGTTTGGCTATTGTGGACATTGCTGCTGTAAACATTAGGGTGCAGGTGCCCCTTTGGATCACTACATTTGTATCTTTGGGGTAAATACCCAGTAGTGCAATTGCTGAGTCATAGGGTAGCTCTATTTTCAACTTTTTGAGGAACCTCCATACTGTTTTCCAGAGTGGCTACAACAGCTTGCATTCCCACCAACACTGTAGGAGGGTTCCCCTTTTTCCACATCCTCACCAACATCTGTCATTTCCTGACTTGTTAATGTTAGCCATTCCGACTGGTGTGAGGTGGTATCTCATTGTGGTTTTGATTTATATTTCCCTGATGCAGAGTGATGTGGAGCACTTTTTCATGTGTCTGTTGGCCATTTGGATGTCTTCTTTGCAGAAATGTCTGTTCATGTCTTCTGCCTATTTCTTGATTGGATTATTTGTTCCTTGGGTGTTGAGTTTGATAAGTTCTTTATAGATTTTGGATACTAGCCCTTTATCTGATATGTCATTTGCAAATATCTTCTCCCATTCTATCGGTTGTTTTTTGGTTTTGTTGACTGTTTCCTTTGCTGTGCAAAAGCTTTTTATCTTGATGAAGTCCCAATAGTTTATTTTTGCCTTTGTTTCCTTTGCCTTTGGCGAGTGTCTAGGAAGAAAGTGCTACGGCCAAGGTTGGAGAGGTTGCTGCCTGTGTTCTTCTCAAGGATTTTGATGGATTCCTGTCTCAGTTTTAGGTCTTTCATCCATTTTGAGTCTATTTTTGTGTATGGTGTAAGGAAATGGTTCAGTTTCATTCTTCTGCATGTGGCTGTCCAATTTTCCCAACAGCATTTGTGGAAGAGACTGTCTTTTTTCCAATGGATATTCTTTCCTGCTTTGTTGAAGATTAGTTGACCATAGAGTTGAGGGTCCATTTCTGGGCTCTCTATTCTGTTCCATTGATCTATGTGTCTGTTTTTGTGCCTGTACCATACTGTCTTGACAGATTTGTAATAGAGCTTGAAGTCTGGAATTGTGATGCCACCAGCTTTGCTTTTCTTTTTCAACATTCCTTTGGCTATTCGGGTCTTCTCTGGTTCCATACACATTTTAGGATTGTTTGTTCCAGCTCTGTGAAAAAGTTGATGGTATTTTGATAGGGATTGCATTGAATGTGTAGATTGCTCTAGGTAGCATAGACATTTTAACAATATTTGTTCTTCCAACCCATGAGCATGGAATGTTTTTCCATTTCTTTATGTCTTCCTCAATTTCTGTCATGAGTATTCTATAGTCTTCTGTATAGGTCCTTTGCCTATTTGGTTAGATTTATTCCTAGGTGTCTTACGGTCTTGGTGCAATTGTAAATGGGATCAACTCCTTAATTTCTATGTCTTCTGTCTCGGTGTATAGAAATGCAACTGATTTCTGTGCATTGATTTTATATCCTGCCACTTTACAGATTTCCTGTATGAGTTCTAGCAGTTTGGGGGTGGAGTCTTTTTGGTTTTGCACATAAAGTATCATATCATCTGCAAAGAGTGAGAGTTTGATTTCTTTTTTGCCAATTTGAATGCCTTTTATTTCTTTCTGTTGTCTGATTGCTGAGGCTAGGACTTCTAGTACTATGTTGAACAACAGTGGTGAGAGTGGGCATCCCTGTCGTGTTCCTGACCTTAAGGGAAAAGCTCTCAGTTTTTCCCCATTGAGAATGATATTTCCTGTGGGCTTTTTGTAGATGACTTTTATGATATTGAAGTATGTATCCTCTATCCCTATACTCTGAAGAGTTTTGATCAAGAAAGGATGCTGTACTTTGTCAAATGCTTTTTCTGCATCTATTGACCTCTCAATCTCATATGATTCTTGTTCTTTCTTTTGTTAATGTGTTGTATGACATTGATTGATTCGTGGATGTTGAACCAACCTTGCAGCCCAGGGATAAATCCCACTTGGTCGTGGTGAATAATCCTTTGAATGTACTGTTGGATCCTCTTGGCTAGTATTTTGGTGCGAATTTTTGCATCCGTGTTTATTTGGAATATTTGTCTGTAATTTTCCTTTTTGGTGTGTCTTTTTCTGGTTTTGGGATCAAGGTAATGCTGGCCTCATAAAAAGAGTTTGGAAGTTTTCCTTTCATTTCTGTTTTTTGAAACAGCTTCAGAAGAGTAGGTATTAATTCTTCCTTAAATTGGTAGAATTCCCCTGGGAAGCCAGCTGGCCCTGGGGTCTTGTTTGTGGGAGATTTCCTTGCTGGTTATGGATCTGTTCAGGTTTCTGTATCTTCCTCGTTCAGTTTTGGTAGTTTATATGTATCTAGGAATGCATTCATTTCTTCCAGATTGTCTAAATTGTTGGCATATACTTGCTCATAATATGTTCTTATAATTGTATTTCTTTAGTGTTGGTTGTGATCTTTCCTCTTTCACTCATGATTTTATTTATTTGGGTCCTTTCTCTTTTCTTTTTGAGAAGTCTGGCCAGGGGTATATCAATCTTACTAAGTCTTTCAAAGAACCAGCTTCTCATTTAGTTGATCTCTTTTACTGTTCTTTTGATTTCTATTCCTTTGATTTTTGCTCTAGTCTTTATTATTTATCTTCCCCTGTTGGCTTTAAGCTTTCTTTGATGTTCTTTCTCCAGCTCCTTTAGACATAGAGTTTGGTTGTGTATTTGAGACATTTCTTGTATCTTGAGAAAGGCTTGTAGTGCTATATATTTCCCTCTTAGAACTGTCTTTACTGCATCCCAAAGATTTTGAACAGTTGTGTTTTTATTTTCATCGTTTTCATGAATTTTTAAAATTCTTCTTTAACTTCCTGGTTGACCCATTCATTCTTTAGTAGGATGCTCTTTAGCCTCCATGTATTTGAGTTCTTTCTAACTTTCCTCTTGTAATTGAGTTCCGGTTTCAAAGCATTGTCGTCTGGAAATATGCAAGGAATGATCCCAATCTTTTGGTACTATTTGAGACCTGACTTGTGACCCAAGATATGATCTATTCTGGAGAATGTTCCATGTGCACCAGAGAAGAATTCTGTTGCTTTGGGATGGAATGTTCTGAATATATCTGTGAAGTCCATCTGGTCCAGTGTGTCATTGATCTTTTTGATTCAATTCAAAATTGATCTTCTTCATAGATTATCTGTCCATTTCCGTGAGGGGGGTGTTAAGGTCCCCTACTATAATTGTATTATTGTTGATGTGTTTCTTTGATTTTGTTATTAATTGGTTTATATAATTAGCTGCTCCCGTGTTAAGGGCATAAATTTTTAGAATTCTTAAATCTTCTTGTTGGATAGATCCTTTAATTATAATATAGTGTTCTTCCTCATCTCTTATTACTGTCTTTAGTTTAAAATCTAATTTGTGTGGTTTAAGGATTACCACCCCAGCTTTCTTTTGGTGCCCATTAGCATGATAAATGGTTTTCCACCCCGTCACTTTCAATCTGGACGTGTCTTTGGGTCTAAAATGAGTCTCTTGCAGACAGCATATTGATGGGTCTCGCTTTTTTTTATCCAATCTGATATCCTGTGTCTTTTGATTGGGGCTTTTAGCCCATTTACATTCAGGGTAACTATTGAGAGATAGGAATTTAGTGCTATTGTATTGCCTGTAAGGTAACTGTTAATGTATATTGTCTCTGTTCCTTTCTGGTCTTTGTTAATTTTGGGCTCTCTCTTTGCTTAGAGGACTCCTTTCAATATTTCTTGTATGGCTGGTTTAGTGATTATAAATTCTTTTAGTTTCTGTTTGTCCTGGAAGCTTTGTATCACCCCTTCTATTTTCAGTGACAGCCTAGCTGGATAAAGTATTCTTGGCTGCATATTTTTCTCATTTAGTACCCTGAATATATCATGCCAGTCCTTTTTGGCCTGCCAGGTCTCTGTGGGTAGGTCTGCCAATCTAATGTTTCTACTGTTGTAGGTTACAGACCTCTTGTCCCGAGTTGCTTTCAGGATTTTCTCTTTGTCTCTGAGATTTGTAAGTTTTACTATTCGATGTCAGGGTGTTGACCTATTTATTGATTTTGAGGGGGTTTCTAAGTGCCTTCTAGATTTTGATGGCTGTTTCCTTCCCCAAACTAGGGAAGTTCTCTGCTATAATTTGTTCCAAATACCTTCTGACCCTCTCTCTCTTTCTTCTTCTGGGATCCCAATTATTTTAATATTGTTTCGCTTTATGGTATCACTCCCCTTGTGATCCAGTGGTTGTTTATCTCTTTTTCTCGGCTTCTTTATTCTCCATCATTTGGTCTTCTATATCACTAATTCTCTCTTCTGCCTCATTTATCCTAGCAGTTAGATCCTCCATGTTTGATTACATCTCATTAATAGCCTTTTTGATTTTGACTTGTTTAGATTTTAGTTCCTTTATTTCTTCAGAAAGGGATGTCGTCTATGCTTTTTTCGAGCCCAGCTAGTGTCTTTGTAATCGTTATTCTGATCTCTATTTCCATCATCTTACCAAAGTCCGTATTGATTAAGTCCCTAGCAGTCAGTACTGCCACATGTTCTTTTTTTTCAGGTGAGTCTTTCTTGTCATTCTGTTCAGAAAAGAATAGATGAATGAGAGAACAAAATACTAAAAGGGCAACATGACCCCAGAGAAATATACACTAAACAAATCAGAAGAGACCCAAAATTGGGAGGGTTGGGGGGAGAATATGATCAGGCGGGTGAATAGAACAGAGCCATAAACAAGATTTGGGTGTATTTTGGTCTGTTAGAAGAAACTGCATCCCAAAATTTAAAGAAAGAAATATATATATATTTGTATACACACACACACACACACAGAAATAAGGTTAAGTACAATGAAGGGAGAGAATATGATTGTAATAATGAAAATTTAAAAAGATTTCAAAAAAGGAATTGATAGGATAAGAAGTTGGTTGAAAAAGGAAAGAAGAAAATTTTAAGAAAAGGAAAGGAAAACAAAAAGAAAATTTAAAAAAATCAAAATTGAAAGACTAAAGAATCATGGGGAAAAAAGCCATGGATACTATGTGCTGTATTCCCCTAGCACTGGAGTTGTGCCGTTCTCATTGATCAAGAAGAAAAAAAATAAAATTAAAAAAATTAAAGGTGAAAGACTAAAAAATCATGGGAAAAAAGCCATGAATTCTACGTGCTGTGTTCCCCTAGCGCTGGAGTTTTGCAGTTCTCATTGGTCTGTAAACTTGGTCTTGGCTGGCTCTTCTTGCTTATCTTCTGGGGGAGGGGCCTGTTGCATTGATTTTTAAATGTTTTTGTGGGAGGCAGAATTGCACTGCCCTTGCCAGGGGGCCAGGCTAAGTAATCTCCTGTTTACTCTTTGTAGCTTTTATTCCCTGAAAGCTTTAGAGGAAGAGAATGAAAATGGTGGCCTCCTACTCTCTGGTCCCGGAGGAGCTGAGAGCTCGGGACCCCACTCCTCAATGAGCCCTCAGAGAAAAGCAGTCAATCACTCCTGTCTCCCCATCCCAGGCCGCACTCCCTGCTCACCCAGCCAGTGATCGAGCGTTTCTATCTCTGGCACACAATACCCTTTGGAGTCTCCAAACCCAGCAGATCCCTGCGGTGCGCTCCCATGCTGCTCCTCCCGGGGGAGGAAGGGCGGTCCCCCTGGATCTGCCACTTGTTGGGTCCCTGCTCAAAGAGTAGTGACCCACTGAGCGGCGGATCACAGTTTATGGCAACCCCAAGCTGAGAGCCCACTCCTGGGCTCGCTCTTTGCAGCCGGCTTCCCTGCTCCAATACCTGGGAGCTCTGCCGCACTCAGCATGACCCCAAGGATTTTGAGACCGCAAGGATTTTGAGACCACAGTGTCCCAGCGAGGGTTCCACACCCTGCTTAGCTGCCAGAGCAACGTCCTTCTCTGGAGCAAAAGTTTCGATTTTATGCTCCTCTGCTTTATCACTTGCTGGTACCCAGCTGACGGAGGCTCCATCCCCTCGTGGTTTGTCTTCTCATATTTTGCCTCAGATTCATTTCTCCACACCTCCTACCTTGCAGAAAGTGGTCACTTTTCTGTTCAGAGTTGCAGGTATTCTTTTCTTCGCTCTCCTGTTAGGTTCACAGGTGTTTAGAATGGTTTGATAGCTATCTAGCCGAATTCCTGGGACCAGATGAAATTGTCTCCTACTCCTCGGCCATCTTGGACTCTCTTTCAAAACTTTTTAAAAAGTAGAGTCTTAGGTCCTGCCTTCAACCCATTTAATTTATAATTTCTAGGAATTTGCAGTAAAATTGTACTCGTGGGTAAAAATCATTAGTCTGGTTGAGTCTGTTATTGCCTTGTATTACTGATGTGGCCTGAAGAGTACAGAATGATGTTGATCTATGTCTTCCATGAATGTAGTTCCTATGTATATAAGAAAATTGTTCTCTTCTGCCCAGTTACACAACCGTGGATCATAGTGACCCCTTATCTTTCCATGACCCTATAATACTTAGTTTTAATTTATGTCTATTTATGTTAAAAACTTAATCCCAGGGTTTCTGCTGTCACTGAAATTGAATTGTAAAAAGCATAGAGTGAGATATTACATCGTCTTCTTCATGTGTTAAAGATCTAAACATCTTTTGTTTTTTTCCCTTTAAGCTTAAAGGTGC
>NC_058414.1:9751698-9803456 GCF_002201575.2 Neomonachus schauinslandi
CTTAAAGGTGCCAAAATTCAAGGGGGAAAAAAGGCAAAAAAACAAAACAAAAAACTCCCAAAAACAAAAGCCAAGAACCAAAGGAAAAAAAAAAAACCCACCAAAAAACCAAAACCCAGAAAGAAAAAAGCAAGCCTAACAAACAAATCTAGTATTGTTTTCAAAGGTGACTTTGCTGGGGGCAGTAATGTCAGAAGTCTGCCGGGTGACTTCCTGCATTCGTTTACAGGGAAACCCTGGCAGCTGCCTGCCTGTTGTTTTCGTATCACTTATATACTCCCAAGTGGAAAATCTGGTTTTTCAGCTCAGTTGTGAAATAAATATCACATGAATATTAGCAGTTTGCAGTAATAGAAAAGGCTTAGCAAGTGAAGGTTTTAGTTACGATCTGATATCTAGTACTTTCTTTCCCTTTTGTAATTTGAGGCAGCACTAATATCTGTTAGAGTTGGAGAGATGAAATGAGATCATTTATGTCAAGCACTTACCACACTGCCCAGTTGCTAAAGAAATATTAGTTCATAGTATATTAGTTCTATGAGCGTACTTTGCTCAAGCCAGATACCTAAGAATCATCCATGAATCTTTTCTCTCCTTTACCTACCAAAGATCTATCTATTTCATCTTAATAGGCCTTCGAATGGGAGTTAGTCATAACCCATGTTTTATAGCAATTGGATATTAGCAGGTAGTTACAACTAAATCCTTCAGGACACCGAGTTCTTTTGCACCTAAATAGTAGTAAACATTACTGGTTTTCTAGAATTCTAAAAGGATTGTAGTAATTTTCACTTTTGCTGGCAAAATTGGTACTGTTAGTACCAGTTTCATAATAAATTTGCCATCATTGACAGAATTAATTATCTTAACATTACCCATAATAAGTTAAATAGGTATTAAAATAATTTATTATTATTTTTATTTGTGTATATTTTTATTTTTAGGCTTAACATTTCTGCATGTGTGAGTTTATAGGCATGCAGGATATAGTAAAGTGTACACTTTGCACAAAGACACTGCAGGGTCCATATCTAGACTTTGCAGTTTTATAGCCTCACACAAGTTGTGTAATTCCTCTAGGTTTGCTGTACCATATATTTTAAGTAGGTTAGTAAGACTTACACACAGCATTGTCACAGTCATTGAATTTATATGAAATTTATATGAAAATGCAAAAGAGTAAGAAGAGTCAAGACATTCTTCAAGAACAACGTAGAATAGCTCATTTGATTAGATATCAATATTTTAATGAAGCTAGAGTAATAAAGACAGTGTTCTTGGTTCAGTAGATCAACCAAACAAAATTAGGAATATAAAAACAAGCACATGTTTATAGACACTTGATTTATGGGAAAGGTGACACGTAGAACAGTGGAAACATGGTATTTCAGTAAATGGTGCTAAAGCATTGTGCATATTGATATGGAACAAAGTGAATCAAGTTTTATACCACACCACACCTAAAATAAATTCCCAGTGGATTGTGGACCTACTTGTGAAAGGCAAAACAAGAAATATTTTAGGAGACAATATAGAAAAATTTTTATGTGACCTTAGAATATAAAAAATTTTCTTAAATAGGACACAAAAAGGATTTTAACCCTAAGAGGAAAAAATAATAAATTGGATTTTATTAAAATGAAGAATTTCTGTTTATTGAAAATCACCTCAAGAGAGTAAAAGGCAAGCTACTCCTACAGAGTAGGAGAAGATATTTGTAGCTCTCTGACAAGGAGCTCATAAATTGGATATAAGTAAGACTACAGATTGGTGACAAAAAGACAGCCTCATAGAAAAATGAGTAAGAGACTTGAACAGGTACTTCACCAAAAGGATGTCCAAAGTAAAAATAAGAAAAGTTACTTGAGACCACAAGTCATTGGAGGAATACAAATTAAAACCGTGATGGCATACAACTACTACACACCTACCAGACTAATAATAATTTGTGGGAATATGGAGCATGAAATTCTCTTACACTGTTAGTAGAATATATATTAGCGTACCACTCTGGTAAACCGGCAGTGTAAATGCTGAATGTATGCATACTCTGTGACCCTGCGATTCATCTCCCCACAGAAATGCTATATATGTGTGAACCAAGTGGTATGTATATGAATGTTTATGGCAGCATAATTTGGTCTAGCTCCACATGGGGGGTATGTGCATCAATATCATAATAGATAGTAAGTCATTATATGTTTCTACCTTGGGATATTGTACTGTAGTAAAAATGAACAAAATGGGACACAATGTGTATATGTAAAACACATAATGTTTAGCATAAGAACCCACGTGCAAAAGAATGAATGCATACTGTATGATTCCAGTGTTTAGAAGTCAGAGTCGTTGCCCTTGGAGAGGAGGAAGGGGTTAATGATTAGGTAGAAACAAGAAGTGTCTGATGGGGTCCTGGCAGTGCTGTAGTTCTGGTCCTTGGTGGTTACACAGATGCTTGCTTTGTTATAACTTACTAAGCTGAGTATTTATTTATGTTTTGTGTTCTTTTCCTTGAGTGTTAAATTTCAATAGAAAAATAAGGGAAGAACCACCCAGCTTTATAAAACCCAGCAAATACTCAGTATGAGATTTTCCTTCTGACCTCTCAATCTAATTTGTGAATACTTGCCTATGTCCTTTAATTAATGATTACTTTTGGGCTTGATATTATACTTAAAAATTTAAACTCTTTGAAGATTAGATAGGAACCGTGTTAACCAGCACACATGAACGAAGTGACTTTGCCCTTGAAAATTCAAATGCTCCAACTTTTCATGTGACACACAAATAGTATAATTTTTTTAAAGATGATAGAAGTGTAATGAAACACTTTTGTGCCACATTTATTGTTTTTTTTTTTCTTCAATTTTCATCAAAGAAAAGTCTTAATTGTGAATAGTTAAAGCTATCATTTTTTTCTTTTTTGGTACTTTTTTCTATTGTTTTAAGCCTCATTTTAACCCAGGAGGTTTGTGGTTTTATAAAAGTTACATGTATTCTCTGTTAAATTTAAAACATTTTAATATATATATTTTTCTAACTGCAAATGGGATATTGTTTTGAAATTTATATTTTCTAATTGTTGAGTATTTGCAAGAACACTGTTGATTTTTATGGTTATCATTTATTTGTTTTTTAAGATTTTATTTATTTATTTGACAGAGACACAGTAAGAGAGGGAACACAAGCAGGGGGAGTGGGAGAGGGAGAAGCAGGCTTCCTGCGGAGCAGGGAGCCCGATGCGGGGCTCCATCCCAGGACTCTGGAATCATGCCCTGAGCCGAAGGCGAAGGCCTAACGACTGAGCCACCCAGGCGCCCCTGTGGTTATCATTTACATCACACTTGATTCAACCAGCGTTCCTAGTTATGATTAAAAGGGGATTGAAGTCATCCTTATTGAGCCCTACCTCCACACACACTTTTTAAAATAAGTAAAATTTCTCTGTATTTTCTCCACTAAATTTAAGTGACTTTTTTTTTTTTTAAAGATTTTATTTATTTATTTGACAGAGAGAGACAGCGAGAGAGGGAACAGGAACAGGTGGAGTGGGAGAGGGAGAAGCAGAGTCCCTGCTGAGCAGGGAGCCCGTTGCGGGGCTCTATCCCAAACCCCAGGATCATGACCTGAGCCGAAGGCAGATGCTTAAGGACTGAGCCACCCAGGCGCCCCGTAAGTGACATTCTTTTCTAGTCTATGCATAAACCTCTGAATAATTAAGAAGGCTCATAGAGTAAATAAAAAGCCCAAACCAGAATTTAAACAGATTCAAGGCATAAACCAGAAAGGAAAATCACTGAAGATTCTAATATCAGTGCATACCTTTTTAGCTTTTGAATTGAAATACTCTAGGCACTTACATAAAAAGAGATATTCTTTCCTGTAAAAGATGAATTCTTCTTGACTTTTATTGGTTAGTTACTAAAAGAGCTTTTTATACTTTATTCTTTAAAAATAATTTAGTTGTAAAGGAGTTTTTTTTTTTTAATGAAAAGGATTCTTCAAAGTAATATAATTGATTTAAGTCTACATAAACTTTTTGGTTTTGTTTGTAGCTTTCTTTTGTAGGAATGAAAACAGGTAAGATAGACAGGGTATGTCAGCATTAACTCATTACTGCTGTTGATAAAATGATATGTTAGTCCGTATTATAATTTCTTGTGAGGCAAGGGACCCCTTTAAGCCTCTGATCGCCTGAGAGTACCTAACTTCTTTTGGAATTTTTTTTTTTTTAAAGATTATTTATTTATTTATTTGAGAGAGAGAGAATGAGAGAGAGCACATGAGAGGGGGGAGGGTCAGAGGGAGAAGCAGACTCCCTGCCGAGTAGGGAGCCCGATGCGGGACTCGATCCAGGGACTCCAGGATCATGACCTGAGCCGAAGGCAGTCGCTTAACCAACTGAGCCACCCAGGCGCCCAGAATACCTAACTTCTTCACAGAGCATCTAGTAGGGAGGTCTGTGGTCTGGGGTAGAGGCCAGCATTGCTATGGTTTCAGTTTTCTTAACTCACTACACTTGTAAAGAATATTTCCATCCCATTTTTTAAAATTGAACCATTGTGATAAAATGCAGCAAGTCAATGTGAGCTTGAGTATTAAAGTATAAATTTAAAGTTTAAGAGATATATATATGTATATATATGATGTATATATATATATACACACACACACACACACACGTATATATATACACATATATGTATGTATAGGGATGTTCCTACATTTTTAGAAAGCTGTTCAGTGCTTCTTTGCCAGTTTTTTTCTGTGATATTACCAGAAATTGAGGCCAAAAATAGATAAAATACGGGTCTCAATAATTTTTCTGTGAGACAAATCTGGTTACTTCCAGAGGCTTGCTTTTTTCATTCTTTATTATGGGAAATTTCATACATACACAAAATTGGAGAGCATAGGGTAACAGATACCTGTGTATTTATGAACCAAATTCAACAATTACCAAAAACTTTAATTTGTAGTTATGTTGGAACATTATTACTGATTTGAAGTTTTACATTACTTTTTTGCGATCCATACTTTATTTTCCAGTTTAAAGATAAATTTGCCACCAAATGATACTAAATATTTAGAGCCTAATTTGGATAAAATCCATCAAAATCACAGAGCATCCTGGATTTGCTGGCACAATCTTGATTTTTGTTTCATGAGGGACACTAAAGAGGTAGAAATTAAGTCTTCCCTGTTCCTTTACATGCTTACAAAACTATGTTTTATATATATATATATATATATACACACACACACAGACACATACATACTTATATACTTAACATAGATCTACCAGGTGAGGAATCAAAAGGACTGACTGAAATGTACCCAAAATAGTCCCAAGCCTGGGAAGTTGTATATTTGAAAAGTTAGGCTGACTCTAATCTTGCCCCAAGAATTCCCCTCCTCCTGCCTAATTTTTCTTTCAACATATTTCTCAAATGCCTCTGGCTATAACTTCTAAGGTGGCGCTCATTCTGAAATGATAGTGTCTGTGATATGCTAATTACATGTTGGGATGTTAATAACATTCTAAATATATGTGGTATTATTTGTAAGATATAAAATAAGCTTCTATAGCGGACCTATTCAATCAACTAAAACGTTTCCGCACAGGATTATTTGCTATTCCCTTTTTGTGTCTACGTGACGGGGTACTGGCTGTGTGGGAAAGAGTCAAGCGGGAGTCTAGGCAGTCTTGCAAGATGGGAAACTGTACTAGAGCAAATACAAAACACACCCGTGCTGATTAGTACTTAGAAAAAAGTCTTCACTTTTTTTTTTTTTTTTTTTTTTTACAAATAACAGGTTGACTCCAAAATCCCATGGCTCACTTTAAACAGGTATAATTAACTCTGTAATTAATAAAGTAAATAAGAACTTTTAATTAAATCATAATAACTACTTTGGTTATAGCCAAAAGCATGAATTTCTCTTCTTAGAGACATATGAACTAGGCACTCCTCATTGTTGTGCTTCCTGTTAAATTCACCAGGTGGTGGGTATATCCCTTTTTCCGCACTGATCCCAGTTTATCAGAATGCAGGATTTACCTTTAAGGGTGTTTTCTCTTACTGGTAGTGTCTCCATTAATGTCTTCACCTCCCACTCCTATAATTTGACGAAGGCAGTCAAGGTATAATTGTAGCTTTCCTAATCCACCCCGTTCTGAGTTTTCCCAAGCCCTAGATGTCTCTGCAGTGCCAAAATAAAGCCCTGGGGAATTTGAAACTTTCTGGTTGACAATTGCAAAGCTGTTTATGTTAATATAAAGTGGTGGTGAGGCCTGTGGCTTTCAAGTATGCAGATGCTTTCTTAGAATGGATATATCAGCCCTTTTGCAGGTGGATCATATGTGTGATGGAAGTCTATGCTTGGCGTGCCCTCCTAGTCGTATCTAACTGTAAAGTTTATTTAATCAGTAAAATGGGTAATGGGCCTTTAAAGCACATTGGAGCTTCGATTAATGTCCTTGGAAACTAAGTACCCAAGATCATGGGCAAGTATGACAAACTACCGATGAGTCACACCTCGCAGCCACTAAAACGGTTTATACGTAATTAGCATAATAGAATTGTTCTCCTGCTGTTTGGGTATCATTTTTGGCTCATGGCTACCTCCTGCATCAACTCTTTTAACTTTCACTATGGTTATCAAACAGGTTTTGCATTGAGTTTTGTTCTGAGAGTCTCAAAGTTTCTGTATAAATATTAGTGGGTGGCAAGTATTCAGTATTTTTCCATTGTATTAAAGTAAGGAAACCACAGCATTAAGAGGTTTGTCACTTATACCAGTCAGCTGGGTTTATGCCCCTGCATTTGTGAATTGTGTCTCAGTTTTCATGTTTGAGATTTTTAAAAACAATCTGTTTTTTTTTAAATTTAAATTCAATTAGCCAACATATAGTACCTCATTAGTTTTTTGATATAATGTTCAATGATTCATTAGTTGTGTATAACAATCAGTGTTCATCACATCACGTGCCCTCCTTAATGCCCGTCCCCCAGTTACCCCATCCTCCACCCACCTCCCTTTCCACAACCCTCAGTTTGTTTCCCAGAGTCCAGAGTCTCTCATGGTTTGTCTCCCTCTCTGATTTCTTCCCATTCAGTTTTCCCTCCCTACCCCTGTGGTCCTCTGTGCTATTCCTTGTATTCCAGATATGAGTGAAACCATATGATAATTGACTTTCTCTGATTGACTTATTTCACTTAGCATAATACCCTCCAGTTCTATCCATGTCGATGTAAATGGTAAGTATTCACCCTTTCTGATGACTGAGTAATATTCCATTGTATGTATGAACCGTATCTTCTTTATCCATTCATCTGTTGAAGGACATCTTGGTTGCTTCCACAGTTTGGCTATTGAGAACATGGCTTCTGTGAACATTGGGGTGCAGGTGTCCCTTCTCTTCACTACATCTGTATCTTTGGGATAAATACCCAGTAGTGCAATTGCTGGGTCATAGGGTACCTTTATTTTTAACTTCTTTAGGACCTTCCATACTGTTGTCCAGAGTGGCTGCACCAACTTGCATTCCCACCAACAGTGTAAGAAGGTTCCCCTTTCTCCACGTCCTTGGCAACATTTGTTGTTCCCTGTCTTGTTAATTTTAGCCATTCTAACTGGTGTGAGGTGGTATCTCATTGTGGTTTTGATTTGTATTTCCCTGATGGCAAGTGATGTGGAGCATTTTTTCATGTGTCTGTTGGCCATTTGTATGTCTTCTTTGGAGAAGTGTCTGTTTGTATCTTCTGCCCATGTCTTGGCTGGACAATCTTGCTTTTAAGAGCAAGTGGGTTGTTTTGAGTCACGAAATTAATCTAACCTGTGATTTATCTGCAGGCTAAACATTTGTTTTTCATATTGTATGCAGTTCCATAACTTTTGTTTTGACCTTGTGAAAGTCAGTTTTCCTAAAGATTATGCTTTCATCCTGTATTAATCTAATTAATAGGTGATCATAAGGAAAATTTTTCTAGAATTCAACTTACACAGGCTGGTTTTGGTAAAGGACTTAGAAAAAGAGATCTCACTGGTTCTGTTATAATTCAGAAACCCAACTCTAAATGAAAAAGCAGTTATCTACCTTTACATTAGTCACTTGTACCAACTGGTGATTTAAGAAGCTTATTTGAATCTTGGTGCCTATTGCTGTGTCTGCTTCAGATTGCATTTCCACTTCACAGCCCTCACTGAGGGCAGTGTAATTATGTGGTACTGTTTACAGATGATTAATATTTAAGTAGAAATGTGCTGCTTTAAGAAAAAGGAAGCTGAGGTAGAGTAGTGTGATGGCAAACAAGCCTCTTTTTGTGGAATTCCAGAATTTTCAGAAAATCCCTGACAGCTACCATTCATTTCAGGTAGAAGAAGCTAAGGTGGCCATTGTTTTTTATGAAGTTTGGAAAGTGTGGGATTTTAATCGCATAATTTTTCTTAGAATGTAATATGCTTGATTAAAATTATGACTATTTTAAGACTTCAGAGAATAACTTAACAAATACCCGTGTACCTATCATCCATTTCTGTCAAGTCCTGATCTTTTTCCCATACTTGCTAAGCTTTTCTTTTTTAAGAAATAAAACAAAACTGATGCTGTTGAAGTATTCTGTATAATCCTCCCCCGAATCTATTTTTCTGTCTTCTTCCTTTCTTTTTCTTGTTTTTTTTAAGATTTTATTTATTTATTTGACAGAGAGAGACAGCGAGAGAGGGAACACAAGCAGGGAGAGTGGGGGAGGGAGAAGCAGACTCCCCGCCGAGCAGGGAGCCCGATGCGGGGCTCGATCCCAGGACCCTGGGATCACGACCTGAGCCGAAGGCAGACACTTAACGACTGAGCCACCCAGGCGCCCCTGTCTTCTTCCTTTCTTCATCAGAGGTAACCACTGTCCTGATATATTTTATTATGTATGAATATAGTCAGACATAAGATAGCTTCATTTTCCATGTTTTCAATAATATATATCCATAGGAACATACTGTAATATATATCATTCTGCAGCTTGCTTTTCATTGGGTTACCATTGTGGTTTTTAACTACAGGCATGTTGATATTTGTAGGTTGGTCATTTATTTTAGCTGTTATATAGTATTCCATTATATTTATTATAATTTATACATTTCCTGTTGGTAGATATTTAGATTTCTGGTTGTTCTGCTTTTACATACAATGTGGCAGTGGGTATGTGTAAGATAATTGCTCTAGGCCCCAGAGTCTAGGATTTTTATGCAGATGTGAAGTTGCTGGACTGAAGGGTGTATGCATCTTCAGCTTTACTATATGTTGCCAAATTGTTCTGTAAAGTACTCACATTAATTTATACTCCCACCATTGGTGTATAAAAGTTTTTGTTCCATATTCTGATCATTCTTGGTTTTATCAAACTTAAATTGCAGACAGAGGGAAAAACAAATGAGAAGACTTTCGTGTGGCAAGGAGATGAGGTGAGAGAATTAATAGGGAGGCTCATTAGCTATTGTAAAGACTTTGTCTTTTACCTTGAGTGTGATTACTATCTGAAATGTGAAGGTTTTTAACAGAGAAGTGATGTAATCTTATTTAGGTTTTAAAAGGATCACTGTGCTTGCTGTATTAAGAGGACAGTATAAGAGAGGCTAAAGGAGAAAGCAAGGAGACTAATTAGGAGGCTGTTGTTATAATTCAGGCAAGAGATGATGGTGACTTAGTCCAGGGTGTAGATGAAGGTGGTGAAGAATGTTCACAGTCTAGATATATTTTGAAAGTAGAATGAACAAGATATGCTCATGTATTAGATGTGGAATGTGAGAGAAAAAATACAGAGTTTTGGGCCTGGACAACTGGAAGGCTAGAGTTGCCATTCATTGAAAGGGTTCTGTGGGAGAAGCAGGTTTAGGAAGGAGAGAGAAATCAGGAATTTGATTTTGAACAAGTAAGTTCTAGATGCTTCCTTAGCATTCAGGTTAAGATGTTGACTAGGCAGGTAGATTCAAGAGTCCAGAATACAGAGAAATCTGAGTGAGGAGTATGGATATCAGCATAGAGGAGTGGTTTAAAGCCATGAGATTGGATGAAGGAATGAGTGCAGAGATAGAAGTCCAAGAAGATCCCTGGGCCAGTCCAGCATTTACAGGTCAGGAGAATGAGGTTTACTGACAAGAGAGAGTGCTCAGTAAGGAGGAGAACCAAGAGTGAGTAGTGTCCTGGAAGCCTGGTGTAGAAACTGTTTCAAAGGAGAATTGGTTGGCGATGTTGAATATGCCCAGATCAAGTAAGATGAGTGCTGAGACTTGACCTTTGGTTTTAACAATATGGAAGGCATTAATGACTTTCATAGAAGCTGTCTCTGTGCAGTAGTAAGGAGATAAAGGCTAAGATGGAGTGCTTTCAAGAAAGAATGGGAAGACAGGAATGGAAGATAACAAAAATAGATACCTCTTTTGAGGAATTTCTTCCCTAAAGGGAGTAGAAAAATGAGACCATTGCTGGAAGATGATACAGGATTAAGAGTTTTTTCAAAGATAGGAGCTAGTATAGTGTGTTTGATGCTGATATGAATAGTATAATAAAATAGTATAATAAAGGAAATTGATGATGCGTAAGAGAGAGGGGTGAATTGCTGGAATGAGGTTGAGTAGATGAAAGGAGATGGAGGGATACAATGGAGGGATTGGTCTTAGTAGGAACACAGACCAATCATCCATAATGGGAAAGGGAAGGCAAGAGTACTTTGGCACAAATGTAGATAAACGGATAGATTTTGATTGCTTTTATTTTTTCAATGAATTGGGAAGCAAGATCATCTGCTGAGCCCAAGGAGGGGGAAGGAGATACAGAAGTAAAATATAGGAAAATGTATGACCTGATAACTCAGGAGACTAGAGAACTGGTCAGTGATTGCAAGGCCACACCACCTGTGCCAATAGGGTGGAGAATAGGATTTATCTAGGATTGGGATTTGCCTGGTGATCATGATAGGGGAATTAGTTGAGGGTGTATTCAAAGGAGGGGGATTATAATAATGGACCATGGACTCTAAGGTGGGTGAAGGACAGTGCAAAGGTGATAGGACCAATGGATTATAGAGCTGAGGTGTAAAAATATTAGAGTAAAGATATTTGAAGAGGTGAGTTGAAAAGGTAGAGGCTGGCTGGGTAGTGGGAAGCTAGAAATTGAGATTGTTCGAGGGTTCAAGTTATTAGTGAGGAGTTCTAGAGCATGACTAAGGATGAGTAGCTGAGGGCAAGTGAAGGAGTGTACCCTGAGAGGAGAGGAGGATGTCAAGGATCATTTATGTGGATATTTAAATCATCATGCATTTTGTTTCTAGGAATTTACCGATTTCTTCTAGGCTGTCAGATTTGTTGGCATATAATTGTGCATAGTAGTCACTTATGATTCTTTGTTATATCTGTGGAATCAGTTGTAATGTCTCTTTCATCTGATTTTATGTGAGTCCTCTTGTTTTTATTCTTGGTGAGTCTAGCTAAAGGTTTGTCAATTTTGTTGATCTTTTCAAAGAACCGGCTCTTAGTTCCTTGGTCTTTTCCATTTTCTTTTTCGTCTCTATTTCATTTATTTCTGCTTGGATCTTTGTCATTTCCTTCCACTAACTTTGGGTTTCATTTGTTTTTCTTTTTCTAGTTCTTTGAGATGTAATGTTTACTTGTTTATTTGGGATTTTTCTTTTTTCTTAAGGTCAGCATTTATTGCTTGGAACTGCTTTTGCTGCTTCCCATAAATATTATTTTATTTTTTTAAAGACTTATGGTATTTTAGAAAGAGAGGGAGGGAGGGCATGAGCAGAGGGTGGGGCAGAGAGGGAGACAAGCAGACTCCCTGCTGAGCAGGGAGCCCGACATGAGGCTTGAGATCATGACCTAGCTGAAACCAAGAGTTGGACGCTTAACTGACTGAGCCACCCAGGCGCCCTGCATCCCATAAATTTTAGCGTCATTTTTCTATTTTCATTTGTCTCAAGGTATTTTTTTTTGACTTCTTAGATCATCATGCATTTTGATAAGAACAGGGTTGGAGAGAGTCATGGCCAGGAACTAAAATATTTAAGGAATGATATTGGAGGTGTCGTGTCGATAACTGCAGCAAGCATTAGGGATGGTGATGATAATTTGGTCTGAAAATTTGAGACTGAAAGCTAGAATTTTAGGGAGGCAGGTGAGACAGTAGTTTGGAAGTAGCAGAAAGAAATAAGAACACCTACCCTGTCTCCAGGCCTAATGTGAAGAGGAGTATGAGGATGAAGACAGTCAGGACTGGAAAGGGTTGCAGGGAGAGCCAGGTTTCAGTTGGCAGTGGCTTTCAAGCCTGGCTGTGCATTAAAATCATCAGGGAGGGCTTGTGAACATACCATTTCCTTGGTCCCAGCCCCCAGAGATACTGACTCAGACAGTCTGGGGTGGAGCTCAAGCTTAAGTAAATATTTTTAACTCCCAGGTGATTGTATGTACAGCCAGGGTTGTGTCCCAAGCAGGAATGTTCTGAAAAAAGGATGAGTAATTGAGGATGACAGATGTGTTTTTGAGGGCATAGGGAAAGGGTTTGGGAGTTCAGGAGGGGTGGGACATCTTTAAAAGTTTATTGGCCCTTTGAGTTTCTGTGAATTACCTATTTATACCCATGAATCTTTTATTCTGTTGGTAAATGTTTGATTTTTGTTTTGGTTGAACTTTTTATTGAAGTATTGCATGAATACTGAAAAGTATGCACCTGTATATATTGTGGAATGAGCACCAAGAAACAGAACATTACTAGCATCTAGAAACCATGCTTATGCTATCTCTTCACTGGGGGAGATTTATTTATTAAAAAGGCTCTTATGCTGCCTGTCTTGAGTAGCAAAATAGATTTCATATCAAAATGTACTGGCCTTAGGTTATAGGGTAAACCAAAATAGTCCCGGCCATGATTTTTTCTCTTTTCTTCTTAAAGTATATAGAATACATAGAAGAGGGCTTGCAGAATCCAAGAAAACCTTTTTTTTTTTTTTAAATCTGAAAACTGGTTGCCTGGAAATGCATTGTAGTTGGAGATACTGTGGTCTTTTGTGCTGCTTCTTCATTAGCTCTTTTCCTCTCTGACTGGAAATGAGTTGTTTTGGCAAGTGGAAACATGTTCTAAGTGATAGGACCTCACCCAGGTGGCCCAGACAGTTTGGGTCTTCTATACCTACCTGATTGTACTGAGTCTAGAATTTAGGGTTTAGGGATTGTACTGAGTCTAGAGTTTAGGGTTACAGCTGTAAGTCAGGTTTGAGTCAGGGAAGACCCCTGAGGAATGGTCATTATGTTTTTTTTTTAGAAGTAAAATATATTGAATAAATGTAAATGGCCAGAGTCTGCTTTTAGCATTTGCAGCTATTCATTTCCAGTATTTTGACCCCTGCTGAAAAAAAAAAAGAAGAAAGAAAAACTGGATTTTTGATCTGTAGAATGTGCAACACAATGAACTTAATTTTTCATTTCTTAACAGAAAGCTGGGAAACAAAAAGCTGGTAGGATATTATGATGATGACTTTTTATTACTGTCAGGAGCAGGAAATACCAATTTCTTTTATTTTAGTTATTCCTTTAGCATCTGTTGAAGAATAAAGTTAATTGAAAGTAACATCATAAATATTAAAGACTACTGGAAAAAATGGTGAAGGCAAAAATACTCCTTGCTTGAGACACTTGGCTGGCTCAGTCAGTAGAGCATGTGGCTCTTGATCTCAGGGTTGTGAATTCGAGTCCCACGTTGAGTGTAGAGATTACTTTAAAATCTTAAAAAAAGTACTGCTTGCTTGATTTTACATTGTACCACATTCTCTAAAATTCTTTGATGTTTAGATGAGTACAATATCAGAATATTGTTATGAAGAAATACATCAGTAACTTACTAAGTTTCATGGGTGGAGTATTTTCTTACTCTGTCAGTTTCCTTATCCTGTACTACTTGCATAATAGTGAGAGCTCAAGTGCTCTGGGATGTTGTACAACAGTAAATGGAGACGGCCTAGGACACTGAGTGGTCCTATAACCAGTCTTCCCAACTCTAGGCTACATTGTCCTAGGTAGGCATTTGGCCTTTAAAAAAAGTCATTTGAATACAGAGATCAGTGGTTGCCAGGTGTTAGCAGGAGCTAAGGATGAATAGGCAAAGCTCAGACGACTTTTGTAGTAGTGAAAATATTCTGTATGGTACTGTAATGGTGGATACATGTTATACATTTGTTAAAACCCATAGAATGTATAACATCAAGAGTAAACAATTTAACTGTGGACTTTGGGTGATAATGATTTGTCACTGTAGATATTTACTGATTGTAATAAATGGCCCACTCTGGTACAGGATATTGAGTAGGGAAGGCTATATGTGAAGGGGGCTGCGCAGGGACACATGGGATCTCTCTGTACTTTCTGCTCAGTTTCTCTGTGAAACTAAAACTTCTCTAAAAATAAAGTTTACTATTAAACAAACAAGTAATTTGCAGGATTTTTATGATGTTGCAATATTTAACAATGCTTTTTAACATAAATCTATTCCCTTATCCATCATAAGGCTTTCATTTGATAGTATATGCCTGTTTCTTAGTGTTTGCCATCAATGAATATGAAAAATAACTACCTGTCATCCTCTCAAATGTTAGAGTCTTTTGTGTTACAGATGAGCAAATCTAGGCTTTTAAAGATTGTGGGGATTTAGGGCTCCAGTTTCTAAATGTCTAATTCATTGTCACCAGAACCACAACTTTTATTCCATGATTGCTCTATAAATACTCTATTCCTAAATTTAGCTATAATGTCCTTAAAGTGTTGGCTCTCTATAGTTTTCTTTTACATATTCACTATTTAGAACACACAATCATTTATAAAAAACTGTAGCTCTCTTCTTAATGTATAAATTACTCAGATAAACTTATTTCTGAATTCTCAAAGCTACCTTACTAATGTTTAAGTGTTAATTGAGGCCAAAAAGTAGACATAAAGATTATTACTTTAGAGGGGATTTCCCTTTGTTTTTAGGTCGACTGTAATTTTTTAACTTTTCAGTGTTCCTCTGGTAAATTTATATAGATTGGTTAATAATTACACTCAATTCTTTCTGGAAAAAAAGTCTAGGTACTATCTCTAGGGATTTAGTTATATTAAATACATTAAATTGCTATAATCAATAAGTATTCAGGCGCCTGGGTGGCTCAGTCATTAAGCGTCTGCCTTTGGCTCAGGTCATGATCCTGGGGTCTTGGGATTGAGCCCCGAATCGGGCTCCCTGCTCAGCGGGAAGCCTGCTTCTCCCTCTCCCACTCCCTGCTTGTGTTCCCTCTTTCACTATCTCTCTCTGTCTGTCAAATAAACAAATAAAATCTTAAAAAAATAAGTATTCATATATTATGGACAGTAGTCTTGTGTGATAAGGATTAACTGCATATATATTTCAATACTTTATCATTTTAAAATTAGTATTCTGAGATCATGTGTAATATCCATTCATTTGATTAATTTTTTTGTTCATTTTTAGGGTTGTATTCTGAGGTGTTTATTAATCCACTGGTTACCATTTCATAACTCATAAATTATTCTTCCTGAATGACACTTTCTACTTCCTAGAAACTAGTTCCTCCACTTTTCTCATTTCTTCCTGCCCAACACTAAAGAATGGTTAACCTGAAATTTTCTTTCCTTTCTTAATGGCATATTATCATTTTATGTATTTTGATTATCGGACTCATCCAAATATGTCATCTGTTGGCTGTTTTTACTTAAATGGATTAAATTGAAAAGTGATGAAAGTGCTACGAGAGTCAGACTTTTCCACATACTTACTGTTTTCAAGGTATCATTTGTTTGGCCTCAAAATTTAAAAGTCTACTTTTCTATTCTTCATTCCCAATGGAAGATGAAGTGCTAAGCCCTGGTTTCAAATTTAAGGAAAGTAAACTTCTGGTCTTTTTTCCCTCTCTCCCCTATTTCATTACATTGTAGTATTTTGACTTGGAAGAGACTTTAGAGGATAATTTAGATCAACTTTTTTATTTTTTAGGTGAGGAAAGTAAAGCATGGAAGTTAAGTGACTTGTCTAAGTAAGATCTTGCAGCTAGTGCCAGATTTTGGACTCTGGTATTGAACCCTGACTCTCACTCTGCTTTCCCCCTTTTTCTTTTTCCTTTTTACTTTTTGTGCTTCTGATAGTTGGCACTAATGTTTCCCAGCCACTCTATTTTGGGCCAGTCCAATGTTCAGTAATGTTGATGTTTCACTGGCAGCCTTGTCCACACCTCAAGAGCTATAAAAGTGTGAACTTGGAACCACAATGGTTACCCATATTTTCCCCAATCTGTGCTGTTTTTACCCTTTAACCAACATTGCTTTATCCTTGCAAACCAGTGAAGAAAAGGAAGCTGCCAGGGGCACTATGATATTCAGAATAATGACTCCTTCCTCAAAGATGTCCATGTCCTAATTCTTGGAACCTCTGAATGTTTGGTTACATGGCAAAGAGGGATTGGGGTTGCTAGTCTGCTGACCGTAAAATACGGAGATTATCTTGGATTAACTTGGTGAATCCAATGTAATCACAGAGGTCTCTGTGGGAGAGGTAATTGGAAGAGAGAACTACCAAAATAGCAGCATGAGGAGTAGGTCTGCTGTTGTTAGCTTTGAAGATGGAGGAAGAGACCATGAGTCAAGGAAAGTGGATAACCTCTACGAGCTAGAAAAGGCAAAGAAACAAATTCTCCCACAGAGCCCCCAGAAGAGAATGCATCCTACAAATACCTTGTCTTAACCCAGTAAGATTTATGTTAGACTTCTGCTTAACAGAACTATAAGATAATAAATATGTGTTGTTTTAAGCCACTAAGTTTGTGGTAATTTGTTACAGTAGCCTTATACTGCTCCTTAGAAAAAGTCACTCACTTTGGCTTTCCCTCTTCCCGCATGATCTGATTATTTCATTAGGTATCTTGATTTCCCTTACACATCCTGGCTCCATGTTTCTCATCTAGATCCTTGGATAAAACAACCCACTATAAGACTGTTCACGCTAAATCAACTATGAATGTCGTTAGGACACACCTTCTCAGTATTTGGCCATTAGCTTTACAAAACACACCAATGTTAAGAGGCTATATAAAATTGTGAAACTGTTTTGCTATTGGCTGCTGCTTTTCAGGAATTCAAGTTCAGTACTTATCCAGTACTTCTAACGGCCCTGACCTAACTCTTAAGAGATTACTTTTGTCACCTTGTGATATTTATCAGGGAAACTACCTTTATGGCTATAAATGAAGCTGCTTGTGGCTTTGCTATTTATGAAAGAGACTCAGTGAGATGCATATCTTGTTTCTTACTTGACAGAGGAGGAAAATGCTGGGACATAGCCTGGTTACCTATTTTATTGGGCTGACATGCTCAGTAGATTGACGTGCACATTTGACAGCCTGACTTGCCAAGATGTGGCCAACACATGTATTAACTCCTACAAAATCCTTGACTTGATGCAGCACTAACTTTTTTTTTTTTAAAAGATTTTATTTATTTATTTGACAGAGAGAGACATAGCGAGAGCAGGAACACAAGCAGGGGGAGTGGGAAAGGGAGAAGCAGGCTTCCTGCGGAGCAGGGAGCCCGATGTGTGCGACTCGATCCCAGGACCCTGGGATCATGACCTGAGCCGAAGGCAGACACTTAACGACTGAGCTACCCAGGCGCCCGCAGCGCTAACTTTTTTCTCATTGCCCAATGGCTGTTGTAAAATTAACTGGTGTTGGGGGCTCAATTTTGCAAAAGCCTCAGTGGGTCACCGTGATATGAATTAGTTTGGACAACTGAATCCCCCACCTTATCAAATTAATGTAATTCTTTATGTGGCTGGAAGGCTTGAATTCACCAAAACTTTATCTTTTCAAGAAATCTGATTCTATGTTAGGGCTACCAGAAAGGCAGAATTCATAATTCTGACTTTCTGCATTTGTTCAATCCATAGCAGGGAAATTTTTTATTGATGAAAGATTTCTTGACCCACTGCAAAATGAGAACCTTACTGAGCCCTCCTTTTTGCACTAAGTCATTTCCCAGGTGGAGAGAAGAGGATATTCCATACTTTTGTAAACCTGAGGGACAGTAGTCATTGTCATGGACCAACTAATTTTTTCAGATGGTATATCATTGAATCTTGTTTTCTTTTTTAATCTGTTATTATAATGTTTGTTTTGTAATCATAGTGCTTAGACAATTTACATTTAATTATCAATATGATCAAGTTTAAATCTGCCATCTTGCTGTTTGTTTTCTGCATGTCATCTTCATTCCCCATTTCTTGCTTTTTTTGGATTAATAGAGTATTTTTCCATGATTCCATTTATCTGCATTATTGGGACATTAGCTATTTTATTTTTTAGCAGTTACTCTAAGGCTTACAATATATATCTAACTTTATCAATTTATCATTAAGTAATATATCATTTCATACAATATACTTCTGTCTATATTTTTTTATTCCTTTCAAGGAATTTACTTTATTTTATGTTATATACATATAAGTTTTTCTTTCTTATTTTGGGATCTAGTTTCTTTTAATAAGTAGACCAAAGCACACCCAGGATCTAGTTTTTTGTTTTGTTTTGTTTTGATTTTTCTTTTTGTTTTTGTTATTGTTTGTTTTCTTTTTTCTGTTGTCATTGTTGTCTTCTCTTTCTCTCTTCTTTTCTTTTCTGGAAAAAATAACAAGATGGAGAAATTCACCCCCCAAAAAGAACAAAAGGTAGTACTCACTGCCAGGGATTTAATCAATATGGATATAAGTAAGATGTCTGAGCTAAAATTTAAAACAATGAATATAAAGATACTAGCTAAAAAAGTATAGAAGACACTAGAGACTCCCTTACTGGAGAAATAATAGAACTAAAATGTAGTTGGGCTGAAATTTAAAATGCTGTTACCAAGATGCCGTCCCAAGTGGAGGCTATAAAAACAAGGATGAACGAAGCAGAAGAGCGAATCATAGATATAGAAGATAAAATGATGGAAAATAAGGAAGCTGAAAAAAGGGGAGAAAGAAAATGCTAGATCACAAAGGGAGACATAGAGACCCCAGCGATTCCATAAAACAGAAAAATACGTGGATAATAGGGGTCCCAGAAGATGAGAAGTGGGTGAGAGGGGCAGAAAGTTTATTTGAACAAATTATGGCTGAGAACTTCCTTAATCTGGGGAAAGAAACAGGCATTCAAGTCCAGGAGGCACAAAGAAGCCCCCTCAAAATCAATAAAAATAGGTCAAGAACCCAATGTATAATAGTAAAGTTTGCACGTTTCAAAGATAAAGAGAAATCCTGAAAGCAGCTTGGGACAGGAGGGCCTTAACCAACAAGGGTAGACACAAAAGGCTGGCAGCAGACCTGTGCACAGAGACCTGGCAGGCCAGAAAGGACTGGCATGATTTATTCAGTGTGCGGAATGGGAAAATAGTGCAGCCAAGAATAATTTATCCAGCAAGGCTGTCATTCAGAATAGAAGAAGAGATAAAGAGTTTCCAGGACAAACAAAAACTAAAGGAATTTGTGAACACAAAACCAGCCCTGCAAGAAATATTAAAGGGGATCCATTGAGCAGAGAGAGAGCCCAAAAGTAACAAAGACCGGAAAGGAACAGAGACAATCTACAGGAGCAGGGACTTTACTGGTAATACAATGGCACTAACTTCATATCTTGCAGTAATTACTCTGAATGTAAAGGGACTAAATGCTCCAATCAAAAGACATAGTGTATCAAAATGGGTAAAAAAACCCCAAAACAACACCCATCAATATGCTGTGTATAAGAGACTCATTTTAGACCCAAAGACACCTCCAGATTGAAAGTGAGGGGGTGGAAAATGATTTATGATGCTAATAGGCATCAGAAGAAAGCTGGAGTGGCCATCCTTATAACAGACAAACTAGACTTTAAGCCAAAGACAGTAATAAGAGATGAAGAAGGACACTACATCATAATAAAAGGATCTATCCTACAAGATCAAACAATTGTAAATATTTTTGCCCCTAACTTGGGAGCAGCCAAATGTATAAACCAGTTAATAACAAAATTAAAGAAACTCACTGGTAATAATACAATAGTAATAGGGGACTTTAACACTCACTCAAGCCAATGGACAGATCATCCAAGCAGAAGATCAATAAGGAAACACAAGGGCTTTGATGACACTGGACCAGATGGACTTCACAGATATATTCAGAGCATTTCATCCTGAAGCAGCAGAATACCCATTCTTCTTGAGTGCACATGGAACATTCTCCAGAATAGATCACATACTGTGTCACAAATCGGGTCTCAACTGGTACAGAAAGACTGAGATCATACCATGCATATTGTCAGATCACAATGGTATAAAACTTGAAGTCAACCACAAGAAAAAATTTGGAAGAACCACAAATACATGGAGGTTAAAGAACATCCTAATGACGAATGAATGGGTCACCCAGGAAATTAAAGAAGAATTAAAAAAATACATGGAAGCAAATGAAAATGAAAACACAACAGTTCAAAACTTTTGGGATGCAGCAAAGGCAGTCCTAAGAGGGAAGTATGTAGCAATACAGGCCTTCCTCAAGACACAAGAAAAGTCTCAAATACACAACCTAACCTTACATCTAAAGGAGCTGGAAAGTGAATAGCACATGAAGCGTAAATCCAGCAGGAGAAGAGAAATAATAAAGATTAGAGCAGAAATCAGTGATAGAGAAATAAAAGAAAAACAGTACAACTATCAATGAAACTAGGAGCTAGTTCTTTGAAAGAATTAGTAAGATTGATAAACCCCTAGCCAGACATATCAAAAAGAAAAGAGAAAGGACCCAAATAAATAAAATCACTAATGATAGAGGATAGACCACAACCAACATTAAAGAAAGAGAAAAAATTGTAATAGAATATTGTGAGTAATTATATGTCAACAAATTAGGCAATCTCTAAGAAATGAATACATTCCTAGAAACATTTAAACTACCAAAATCGAAACAGGAAGCAATAGAAAACCTGAATAGATACATAACCAGGAAAGAAATTGAATCAGTAATCAAAACTCTCCCAACAAACAAGAGTCCAGGGCCAGATGACTTCCCAGCAGAATTCTACCAAACATTTAAAGAAAAATCAATACCTATTCTTCTGAAATGTTCCAAAAAATAGAAATGGAAGGAAAACTTCCAAACTCATTCTATGGGGCCAGCATTGCCATGATCCCAAAGCCAGACAAAGACCTCACTAAAAAGGAGAATTGCAGACCAATAGCCCTGAAGAACATGGATGCAAAAGTTCTCACCAAAATACTAGCTAATAGGATCCAGCAGTACATTAAAAGGATTATTCACCATGGCCACATGGGATTTATTCCTGGGCTGCAAGGGTGATTCAACATCCGCAAATCAATATGTTAATTAAACAACATTATTAAAAGAAAGGACAAGAACCATATGGTCCTCTCAATAGATGCAGAGAAAGCATTTGACAAAATACAGCATCCTTTCTTGATTAAAACTCTCCGCCATGTAGGGATAGAAGGAACATACCTCAATATCATAAAAGCCATATATGAAAAGCCCACAGGGAATATCATAGTCAGCGGGAAAAAACAGAGGTCAGGAACATGACAGGGATGTCCACTTTCACCACTGTTATTTAACAAAGTACTGGAAGTCCTAGCTAGCCTCAGCAATCAGACAACAAAAAGAAATAAATGCATCCATATTGGCAAGGAAGAAGTCAAACTTTCACTCTTGATAGATGACATGATACTCTATGTAGAAAATCCAAAAGACTCCAGCAAAAAGTTGCTGGAATTGATACAGTAAGTCAGCAAAGTGGCAGGATATAAAATCAATGCACAGAAATCAGTTGCATTTCTATACACTAACAGTGTGACTGAAGAAAGAGAAATTAAGGAATTGATCCCATTTACAATTGCACTAAAACCCAAAAGATACCTAGGAATAAACCTAACAAAGAGGTAAAAGATCCATACTCTAAAGACTATAGAACATTTATGGAAGAAATTGAGGAAGGCACAAAAAAAAAACGGAAAAACATTCCCTGCTCATAGATTGGAAGAACAAATATTGTTAAAACATGTATTCTACTCAAAGCAATCTACACATTCAGTGCAATCCCTATCAAAATACGATCGACATTTTTAACAGAACTGGAAGAAACAATCCTAAAATTTTTATGGAACCAGAAAAAACCCCAAATAGCCAAAGGAATGTTGAAAGAGAAAATCGGAGTGGAAGATGATATTTGCAAATGACTTATCAGATAAATGGCTAGTATCCAAAATCTATAAAGAACTCCTCAAACTCAACACCCCAAAAATAAAAAAATCCAGTAAGGAAATGGGCAGAAGAAATGAACAGACATTTCTCCAAAGAAGACATACATATGGCTAACAGAGACATGAAAAAATGCTCAACATCACTCAGCGTCAGGGAAGTACAAATCAAAGCCACAATGAGATACCATCTCACACCAATCAGAATGGTTAAAATTAACAAGTCTGGAAACAATAGATGTTTGGTTGATGCATGGGTGGTGTGGTCACCTACAGCAAATACTGGTGATGATATGGGAAAGAGGGATCCTCTTATGCTGTTGGTGGGAATGCAAACTTCTGCAGCCCCTCTGGAAAACAGTATGGAGATTCCTCAAAATGTTAGAAATAGAGCTACCTTATGACCCAGCAATTGTACTAGTAGGTATTTATCTGAAGGATACAAACATAGTGATTTTAAGGGGCACATGCACCCCAAAGTTTATAGGAGCAATGTGTACAATAGTGAAAATATGAAGGAGCCCAGATGTCCTTCAACAGAGGAATGGATAATGGAGACGTTGTGTGTATATATACAATGGACTACTACTCACCCATCAAAAAGAATGAAATCTTGCCATTTGCAATGACCTGAATGGAACTAGAGGGTATCATGCTGAGCGAAATAAATCAGTCAGAGAAAAAGACAAATACCTTATGACTTCACTCATATGTGGAATTTAAGAAGCAAAACAGATGAACATAGGGGAGGGAAAGAAAAATAAGATAAAAACAGAGGGGGAGGCAAACCTAAAAGACTCTTAACTTGAAGAGTCAAACTGAGGGTTGATGGAATGTAGGTGCTTGGGGGGATGTGGTAATTGGGTGATGGACATTAAAGACAGCACCTGATGTAATGAACAGTGGGTGTTACATGCAACTAATAAACCTCTAAATTCTATCCCAGAAACCAATAATATAGTATATGTTACATAAATTGCATTTAAATGAAAATAAATAAATAAATAGAAATAAAATTTAAAAATATAACTGCTCTGTGATCCAGTAATCATGCTTCTAAGTATTTACCCCCCAAATACAAAAACACTAATTTTAGGGGATACATGCACCCCTGTGTTTATAGTAGCATTATTTATAATTGCAGATCATGGAGGCAGCCCGTGTCCATCGATAGATAAAGGGATAAAGACGTGGCATATATAGATAGTGGAATGTTATTCAGCCATGAAAAGAATGAGATCTTGCGCTCACTTGCACATTTGCAGTGACATGGATGGAGTGAGAGTATAATGCTAAGCAAAATACGTCAAAGAAAGATCTACCATTTGATTCACTCATATATGGAATTTGAGAAACAAACAAGCGAAGGGGGAAAAAGAGAGACAAACTAAGAAACAGACTCAAATATAGAGAATACACTGATCATTACCAGAGGGGAGGTGGGTGAGGGGAATGGGTAAAATAGGTGATGGGGATTAAGGAGTGCAGTTGTCATGACGAACACTGGGTGATGTGCGGAATTGTTGAATCAGTATAATGTACACCTGAAACTAAAATAATATTGTCTGTTAACTATACTGGAATTAAAATTTTAAAATTAAAGAAATAAAATTAAGTAGCAAATTAGCTTTTTTCCAGCTTTATTGAATTATAGTTGACAAATAAAAGTAATAGGTTTTTAAAGATTTTATTTACTTATTTGAGAAAGAGAGAGAGAACAGAGGGGGAGGGGAAGAAGCACACTCCCCACTGAGCCAGGAGCCCGACATTGGGCTCGATCCCCGGACCGTGGGACCATGACCTGATCCGAAGGCAGACACTTAACCAATTGAGCCACCGAAGTGCCCTTAAAAATTAATATATTTAGAGTGTACATCATGATGATGTAATATATGTGTACACTGTGAAAGGATTCCCACAATCGAATTAATTAACATTCACCACCACAGATAGGTACCTTTTAACATGTGTGAGACAACCCTTAAAATACACTCCTGAGCAAATTTCAGTTATGCAGTACACAATATAGTCACCAGACTATACATTTTCCTGTATGTGCTATAGTCACTATGTTGTATGTGGATCCTCAAAACTTATAACTGAAAACTTGTACCCTCTGGCCAGTCGCTTCCCATTTCCCCACCCCCAAGCCCTGGTATCCACCGTTCTACACTGTTTCTGTGAGTTAGACTTAGTCTTTCTTTTTTTTTAAGATTCCAAATATAAGGGAGCTCATACAGAATTCACATTTCTCTGGCTTATTTCACTTAACATAATGTCCTTCAGGTTTGTTCATCTTGTTGCAAATAGAGGATTTCCTTTACTTTTTAATGGCTCAGTAATATTCCATTATATATACTTGCATATACATCTCTTTAAACACAGTTCTACTTGCATAAAGAATGTTGAGCACATCCCTTCACTCTAAGTGTGAGTTGGGCGACCACACTGGGAGGCTGCCAGAGGTTGGGGGTATGTATGAGTGAGGCATGCAGGGTGTTGGGGGTGCCCATGGGCCAGTTGGAGGAATTGCAGGCAAGGCATCCCCAGCACCTCAGGTGTGGGTTTCCTGGTTCAGTCTATGAAATGGTTAGTGGGATCCATGTCTTTGATACATTTTTAGCTCTGTCTGCTATTCTGTCAGCCCCTCCCTACCCCTCAGTTGTGCAGTTCATCTCAGTATTTTGGATGGGGCAAGAAAGAAGTGGCCCTTTTGGCAGATTACAGCACAGCTGGGGAAGCTGGGCACACACTTACATGCTCTCTCTCTCCCTTGTGGGAAAAATGGCTGCTAAGAGTGTCTTCTGGCACTGAGCTGTGTCATGTTGGAGAAATAGTAATGTGGGTAAAGTGAAACTGTTCCTCTTATTCTCTTCAATAAGTCAGATGTGAGATTTTTTTTAAAAAATTGAACTGGAGATGACATACTAGTTTGAGGTGTACACCATAGTGGTTTGACAATTATGTATGTTATGAAATACTCACCACAATAATGTACGTATCATCTGTCACCATTACAGAGTTATTACGATATTATTGGCTATATTCCCTATGCTGTACTTTTCATCCCTGTGACTGACTGACCACCTATACCCCCATTCCCTTCCCCTCTGGCAACCACTAGTTTCTTCTCCATGAGTCTTTTTTTTCTTTGTTCTTGTTATTTATTTATTTGTTTTGTTTTTTTTTTAGATTCTACATATAAGTGAAATCATACAGTATTTTTCTTTCTCTGACTCATTTCACTTAGCATAATACCTGTTATGTCCATCCATGTTATCACAAATAGCAAGATTTGATCCCTTTTTATGGCTGAGTAATATTCCATTGTATACACACACACACACACACACACACACACTCCACATCTTCTTTATCCATTCATCTATTAGTGGACACTCAGGTTTGTTTCCATATCTTGGCTTTTGTAAATAATGCTGCCATAAACAGGGGTACATGTATCATTTGAAATTAGTGTTTTTATTTTCTTCGGGGAAATACTCAGAAGTTGAAGGACTGGAGTGTATGATACTTCTATTTTTAGTTTTTTGAGGAACCTCCATACTGTTTTCCAGAGAGGCTGCACCAGTTTACAATCCCACCAACAATGCATGAAGGTTCCCTTTTCTCAACACTTGTTATTTCTTCGATACTAGTGATTCTAACTGGTATGAGGTGTCATCTCATTACAGCTTTGATTTGAATTACTCCAGTGATTAGTGATGTTGAGCATCTTTTCATTTGTCTCTTGACCATCTGTAATGTCTTCTTTGGAAAAATATCTATTCAGGTCCTCTGCCCATTTTGAAATCTGATTATTTGGACTTTTTTGGTGTTGTTATAGGAGTTCTTTATATATATTTTGGGTATTAATCCCTTATAAGATACATCATTTGCAGATACTTTCTTCCATTCAGTAGGTTGTCTTTTGTTGATGGTTTCTTTCACTGTGCAAAAACCTTTTAGTTTGATGTAGTTCCAATTGTTTCCCTTGCCTGAGGAGGTAGATCCAAAAAAGAATTGCTACGACTAAGAATTTACTGCCTGTATTAGGAGTTTTATGGTTTCACATCTTAGCTTTAGGTCCAAAACCCGTTTTGAGTTTATTTTTATGTATGATGTAAGAAAGTGGTCTAATTTTGTTCTTTTTCACGTAGCTGTCCAGTTTTTCCAGCACAATTTATTGAAGAGAATGTTGTTTCCCCACCTAATATTTTTTTAAAGATTTTATTTATTTATTTGACAGAGAGCACAAGCAGGGGGAGTGGGAGAGGGAGAAGCAGAAAAAGCTTTGATCGGGAAGGGACGCCTGGGTGGCCATAGGACTTCCAGTACTATGTTGAATAAAAGTAGTAAGGGTGGACATCCTTGTCTTATTCCTGATCTTAGAGGAAAAGCTTTCAGAAGCATTGGCACAGGACTCGATCCCAAAACTTTGGGATCATGACCTGAGCTAAAGGCAGATGTTTAACTGACTGAGCCACCCAGGCGTCCCTTCCCGACTTAATTTTCTTGCCTTCAGTGTCATTGATAAATTGACCCGTATGTGTGGGTTTATTTCTGGGCTCTCAATTCTGTTCCATTGATCTGTGTGTCTATTTTGTGCCAGTACCATACTGTTTTGATAACTATAGCTTTGTAGTTGAGTTTGAAATCTAGAATTATGAGGTTTCCAGCTTTTTTCTTCTTTCTCAAGATTGCTTTGGCTATTCTTTTGTGGTTCCATGTGAATTTTAGGATTGTTTTTTCAGTGTCTGTGAAAAATGGCCATTGGTATTTTGATAGGGATTGCATTGAATTTGTAGAATGCTTAGAGTAGTATGGCATTTTAACAATGTTAATTCTTCTAATCCATGAGCATGGAATGTCTTTTTTTTTTTTTTTTTTTAAGATTTTCTTTATTTGAGGTTGAGTGAGAGAGGGAAAGAGAGAGAGCATAAGTGGGGAGGGGGGAGAGGGACAGAGGGAGAGGTTGAGAAGCAGACTCCCTGCTGAGCAGGGAGCCTGATGTGGGGCTCGATCCCAGGACCCTGGGATCATGACCTGAGCTGAAGGCAGACACTTAACTGACTGAGCCACTCAGGTGCCCCTTGGAATGAATGTCTTTCCATTTGTTTGTGTCATCTTTGATTTCTTTCATGAGTGTCTTAAAGTTTTTAGAGTACAGGTCTTTTACCTCTTTGGTTAAATTTATTCCTAGGTATTTTATTCTTTTTGATGCAATTGTAAATTGGATTGTTTTTCAGTTTTTCTTTCTGCTTATTAGTGTATAGAAATGCAATATTTCTGTATATTGGTTTCATAGCCTGCAACTTCACTGAATTAATATGTTCAGTTTTTGTGTGTGTGTGTGGAGTCTTCAAGGTTTTCTGATTATAGTAACATGTCATCTGTGCATGGTACTGTCTTCAAATTTACTTCTTCCTTACCAATTTGGATGTCTTTATTTATTCATTTTTTTCGTCTGATAGGTGTAGCTAGGACTTCCAGTACTATGTTGAATAAAAGTAGTAAGGGTGGACATCCTTGTCTTATTCCTGATCTTAGAGGAAAAGCTTTCAGATTTTCACTATTGCACATGATGTTAGCTGTGGTTTTGATATATGGCCTTTACCATGTTAAGGTATGTTCCTTCTGTAGCCACTTTGTTGCAGGTTTTTATTGTGAATGGATGTTGAATTTTGTCAGATGCTTCTGCATATGTTGAGGTGATCATATGATTTTTGTCCTTCGTTTTGTTAATTTGGTGTATCACATTGATTGATTTGTGCATATTGAACCATCTTTGTGTCCCTGGAAGAAATCCCGCTTATTTGAGGTAAATGATCCTTTTAATGTGTTTTTAAATTTGATTTGCTAATATTTTGTTGAGGATTTTTGCATCTGTGTTCATCAGGGATATTGGCCTGTAATTTTCTTTCTTTCTTTCTTTCTTTTTTTTTTTTGTAGTGTCTTTGTGTTTGGTATCCCATAATGCTGGTATCATAGAATGAATTGGGAAGCATTCCTTCCTCTTGAATTTTTTGGAATAATTTTTGAAGCATAGGCATTAACTCTTCTTTAAATGTTTGGTAGAATTTACCTGTGAATGAATTTCCTGGCCTTTAGTTTCTTGGGAGTTTTTTTGTTTTTGTTTTTGATTTTCTTTTTTTTTTTTTTGAGAGAGAGTGCGTGTGTAAGAGATGGGGGAGAGGGGGGAGGAGCGGAGAGAGAGAGAGAGAGTATCACAAGGAGGCTCCACATTCAGCATGGATCCCAGCATGAGGCCTGATCTCACAACCTGAGCTGAAACCAAGAGCCTGACGCTCAACTGACTGAGCCCTCCAGACATCCTGGAAGTAATGATTCAATATCATCACTAGTAATTGGTCTGTTCAGATTTTCTGTTTCTTCCTGATTCCGTCTTGGAAGATTTTATGTTTCTAGGAATTGATTCATTTCTTCCAGGTTGTCCAGTGTATTGGCATATAATTTTTCATAGTAATCTCTTATAATCCTTTGTATCTCTCTGGTGTCAGTTGTAATTTCTCCTCATTTATTTCTGATTTTATTTATTGAGTCCTCTCTTTTTACTTGCTGAATCTGGCTAAATGTTTATCAATTTTGTTTATCTTTTCCAGAGAACTAACTTTTAGTCTCATTGATCTTTTCTGTTGTTTTTTGTCTCTGTTTCATTAGTTTCCACTCCGATCTTTATTATTTTCTTCCCTCTACTAGCTTTGGGCTTTGTTTTTTCTTTTTTAGTTCTTTAGGTGTGAGGTTAGATTGTTTATTTGAGATTCTTATTGTTTCTTGAGGTAGGCCTATATTGCTGTAAACTTCCCTCTTAGAACTGCTTTTGCTGCATCTCAGAGATTTTGAACTATAATGTTTCCATTTTCATTTGACTCCAGGTATTTTTTGATTTCCTCTATTTCTTTGTGAACCCATTGGCTGTTTAGTAACATTTTATTTAGCCCACATGTGTTTGTGTTTCTTCCAGCTTTTTCCTAGTAATTGATTTTTAGCTAAATACTATTGTGGTTGGAAAAGATGCTTGATATGGTTTCAGTCATCTTGAATTAATTGAGATTTGGTTTATGGCCTAACATGTTCCATGTTTACCTTAAAGACTGTGTATTCTGCTATTTCTGGATGGGATATTCTTTATTATCTGTTAACCCCAACTGGTTTAATATATCATTCAAAGCCACTGTTTCCTTAATGTGTTACTATCTGAATGATCTATCCCTGATGTAAGTGGGGTGTTAACATCCCTTCCTGTTACCGGATTACTGCCAGTTTCTTCCTTTTTATCTGTTAACACATGGATTATATATTTAGGTGTTCCTATGTTGGGTGCAGAGATAGTTACAGTTATAATACCTCTTATTGAATTGATTCCTTTATCGTTATGTTATGAACTTTTTTGTCTCTTGTTGCAGTCTTTGTTTTAAAGTTTATTTTGTTTGATGTGAGTATTGCTATCCTAGCATTTTGTTGTTCTATTTGCATGGAATATCCATCCCTTCACTTTTAATTTGTATATGCCTTTAGGTCTGAAGTGAGTCTCTTGTAGGCAGGAAGCTTATAAATGGATCTTGTTTTTTTTTACCCATTCAGTTACCCCATGTATTTTGATTAGAGTGTATGGTCCATTTAGATTTAAAGTAATTATTGATAGGTTTTTACTTATTTCCATTTTGTTAATTGTTTTCTGGTTGGTCTTGTAGTTCTTCTCTGTTCCTTTCTTCGTCTCTTGCTCTCTTCCCTGTGTTTGATGGATTTCTTTAGTGTTAATGCTTGGATTTGTTTCTCTTTATTTTTTGTCTGTAGTATAGGTTTTTGGTTTGAGGTTACCATGAAGGTCATATATAACATCTTGTGCATAGAGCAGTCTATATTAAGTTGATGGTTGCTTAAGTTTGAATACATTCTAGAAGCCCTATATTTTTACTCTCCCCTCCATGTTTTATGTATATGATGTAATATTTTATACTTTTTAATTTTGTGTATCCCTTTACTAATATTTATAGATATAATTGATTTTACTTTTTTGATTTAACCTTAATACTAATTTTACAAATGGTTGGTACTTTTACTATGTATTTGCTTTTACCACTGGAATTTCTTCCTTTCATAATTTTCTTATTTATAGTTATGGACTTTTCTTTCCACTTAAAGAATTCCCTTTAACATCTCTTGTTAGGGCTGTGTAGTTATGATGAATTCACTTTTAAGTTTTGTTTATTTGGGAAAGTCTTTTATTTCTTCTTCAGTTCTGAATGATATCTGTGGCAGGTAGCATTTTTTGGCTGAAGTTTTTTTTTTCCTTTCAATGTTTTGAGTATATTGTGCTACTTTCTTCCGGACTGTAGTGTTTCTTCTGAAAATTTGCCTGATAGCCTTATGAGGTTTCCCTTGTATGTATTTTCTTTTCTCTGGCTGGTGTTTAGATTCTCTCTTTATCTTTAATTTTTGTCATTTTAACTATTATGTGTTTTGGTGTTGACCTCCTTGGGCTCTTCTTATTTGAGTCTCTCTCTAATTCCTGGACCTGGATGTCTCTTTCCTTCCCTAGATTAGGAAAGTTGTCAGATACTATTTCTTCAAATAAATTTTCTGCCTCTTCTCTCTCACTTCTCCTTCTGGGACCCCAATAAATATGAATGTTACTATTCTTGATGTTGTCACAGAGGTGAACCCTGCCTTCCAGATCGCTTATCCATTCTTCTTCATCCTTTAAGCTGCTGTTGATTCCCTCTAGTGTATTTTTCATTTTAGTTATTGTATTCTTTAGTTCTGACTGGCTCTTTTTTAGGTATTCTCTTTGTTGAATTCTTAGAGTTCACCCACTCTTCTCTGAAGTCCAGTGAGTGTCCATATGACCATTCCTTTGAACTCTTTATTAGGCATATTGCTTTTTTTTTTAAGATTTTATTTATTTGACAGAGAGAGACACAGCGAGAGAGGGAACACAAGTAGGGGGAGTGGGGGAGGGAGAAGCAGGCTTCCCGCAGAGCAGGGAGCCTGATGCGGGGCTTGATCCCAGGACCCCGGGATCGTGACCTGAGCTGAAGGCAGACGCTTAACGACTGAGCCACCCAGGCGCCCCTATATCTGTTTTTGTTCTTGTTGTAGATGGCTATATGCAGCTGTACCTAGTCCTGACTAATGAAAACAGGGTGCTAGAAGAGGCCCAAGTTTTTATTCTGGATGACTGAACAAAGGGTGATGCATTGGGTCAAGAACAAATAAGCTAGGAACTTCTGGGAACAGATAATCCTATTAAACAATTATACACTGACATGGATAAGTCTCTGCAATTAAATTTTTTTTTTTAAATCATGAAAACATTCAACCTGTATTTGAATCTTTTTTTTTTCTTTTGTTTTCTTAGGTGTAAACATTGATCTCATGCTTTAATAACTTTAGGAATTTGATGACTAGTCGTACATCATGGTGAGGTTCTGAAGTATAAGGGCTCTTTCTGCTTCATTTTTGTTAATGGAGGTATAGGTCTTAAACACAACATTCTTGAATTACAAAGAAATTTTTAAGTTTGGGGATCCTCACAAGATAAATTGAAATAAAACATGGAAGAATGCATCACGTGTTGGAACTATTTATGAAGTGCTATTTTTACTTCGGATTATGTCTTTTCCCTCAGTCACTAACTCTTAACCTTTATCACATGTTTTGAACTTTCTTTTTTTAAAAAATATTTTTATTTATTTATTTGACAGAGAAAGAGAGAGAGAGAGAGAGCACAAGCAGGGGGAGCGGCAGGCAGAGAGAGAGGGAGAAGCAGGCTTTCCGCTGAGCAGAAAGTGTGACATGGGGCTCGATCCCAGGACACTGGGATCATGACCTGAGTCAAAGACAGACACTTAACTGACTGAGCCACCCAGGCACCCCTGTTTTGAACTTTCATGTCAAAATTATTGTTGAGCACACCTAGGGAAAGTTAAATTGAATTTACATTTTTGGCATTATTTATTATCAAACTTTTAAATGACAGTAATTTTGGAGTGTAGATTTCACTTTGCTTTTTAATTCTTCAGGCTAGTCAAGGAATTTTTAGGATGCAAGTATATTTTTAATTTATCTTCTCCCTCTGATCTTTCTCCCTCCAGAAAAATATGATGGATTTGTGGTGATAGTTTTAAGCTTACAGCCATCAAGGAAGCATTTAAAATGTCTTTAGGCAAGCTTGTTTTCCCTATCTTCTTGTCTGGTTGTGATAAAAGCTGAGTGTCTCTTTTTATAACTTTTTAAAAATATGTCTTCTTTAGATGCTGGCAAACAAGTTGAAATTTGAATGACCTGTGAAATCTTTCATGGAGATGACTGTCTGGGAAAAGGAAACTCTAGGACAGATTTTGAGCTAGAGCTGATGTAATGCATCCCAGAGAAGCAGTGCTTGGAACTCAGGTAGCTGTAAGCAGGTAAGTTAATAGCAGAGTAAATTTGCCAGAAACAAGCATGTATAAAAGATTAAAAGAAAAGGAAACAGTAAGACCATTGATAACAAAATACAGGGAGCAGGATTCAGGGCCTTTGTGGAAATCTGTAGAGGCCAGAGGCTCTAAAAGTTGAGACTGCTTCATTTTTCTTTTGATGTGACAGTCTTAAAAAAAAACAATAATAAGGCTCAGGCTGGGACCAACATGGAAACTCACTTATATCAGTGTTTGTTTGTTTTTTTAATATTTGTATTATAGCACAGGGCGGTGTCATATACACGAGGCCTTTTTCTGTGCAAACTGCATTTCATTGAAAACAAAGACAGGCTTGCTTGAAACTGAATTGACAGCTTTGTGGCTGTAAAGATAAATATAGCACTTTTCAGGTAGTGAATTCATGAATAATCAATGAGCCAGCAAAGGACGAAAAGTGGCAGATGGCAGCCTGGTGTGGATTAAGTGTGATTGTCACATTCCCTGCCCCTTTTTCCCTTCTCTAATTTATTGAAGGAAACAAAGCCAGCCTCATGTAGCCAGAACACAGTATCTCTGAAAAAGTCTACTTAGGCAAAGTGTTAACAGGGAAGTTTATTCATTAAATGTCTCCCTACTGCTTGGCTGTTTTAATAGTCTAGCCCAAATTGTTTGTGTTAATTGAAATTTTATTCAGAATGAAAATTTGACTTGAATTCTTGAAGTTGTTTTTGTTTTTTAAAATTACTATTACATCAGTATTTCCAAATAAGTAACACTTACTGCTAATTTGCCAGAATGTTTCTCTAAATAAACCACAAATATATTATAGCTGTGTTTTCATGCCTTCAACTAGGATATAAAACAAACTAGAGAAGGCATTCTTAATTTCCCTTTGTATCAACCAACACTTCTTTGACAATACTGATTTTATTATTTTTAACAAAAAATAACCAGTTTTAATGGAAATTCTTTGGTAAAACTGGAAGTTTCTAGAAGAGTGTTCTAAGGAACTGTTAATAGGGAGGTGTTTGTTCACAACCCAAGTAATAACTCTACCACTTGGAAACATCAGTCTTCCTTGGTGTCTAACGAAGGGTGAGGTATTTAGTCCACTGAGTCTGTTTGCACCTTGCGTTTGTCTGGCTTTGTGCTAAGGATCTGATTCTGAAAGATTTAACATTGGAGGGTCTCTAGATTAGCCTGATTCTGCAGTTCCCTCAGGTCCACTTGAGTCTTCCCAAACCCTTTGAAATTGGCAGAGGAATTAGCAGTAAGTTTTGATAAAATACATGTGGTAGAAAGAATTACTGTCTGTTTTGAGCGGTTCCTCCCAACTCCCACCAAAAAAGGTTCTGGAAACATGTTCTTAGAATTGTAGGTTCCCATATGAACATGGAATATAGCAAGTTTTAGAAATCTGTTAAAGGGCTTTTAATATTAAGGAATCAGCAGAGCAGTACATTAATTATTTTATTCTAGTGGTAAAAGTGAGCCACTGATTAGCATCTGGCTTTATTCAAATTCATTGTAAGATTCCTTGATAAGATTTTGCAGGTAAATTCTCTTGAACTGTGTACCAGTAGCATTCCCTCCCCCGCCATGTGTAATTAACTTTCCCCGTGTGACATCATCCCCCTATAATTCAGAGTAGTGAATGGTCATGAGATATTCAGCAGGTAATTTGTTAAATCTAGGAATTGGATTAAGTTTGTCATTAGTTTACTTTTACAATACAAATTAGGGTAGACTTACACTTAATTTTATAATAGTTTTTCGACTTGTTTCCTTGAGCATGGGGAGGAGGAGATGGTGTTACTGTGAATGCACTTACTTATTCTATAGCCTGGCATGTATTTGTGCACTTAAATGTCATGTGGCATGTGTGTTGGAGAAGAAAAAAATATGAAGGGCTACTCTTGTGTAAACGGTGTTGAAGAAAAACGAAGTGTAATATCTGTTGAAAAATAAACTTGGCCTATAACCTTTAACCTTTAAAATTACCTTCAACCAAGCAACTCCATCAGTTTATCAGCAGTTTAGAAAATGCCTAATACTTATGCCATGGTTCAGCTATGGAAAGCATGGACTGGGTTGGAATGTGAGTGGTCATGGGAAGCCTGCCCTTAAAAATCCTGAAGATAAGCCCTATTGCTGAATTGTGTATATTTACTCCCTCTCTGACTAACTCAGTAAAGCCTATTCATCAAGGAAATCTTGTCCTTGACTCGGGTCCATTTGTCACAAATCATACACTTTCAACTTTAGGATTACGTCAGGCTGAAATTATGAACAAAGCATGTTGCTATGTTCATTCTTTTATAACACAAAGAGTGGCTTATCATCAAATTGCCTACGGTAGTATCACCAGCAGTTTTATGTATTTAGGGTAATTTCTGCCAACTCTTCCTGAAAGCTATTGAGCTTTCACTTTTGGAACAAGAAATAAAGAATCCCTGTTGTGTATTAAAATGCTTAATTTGCCAAACATTGTATTTTGCTGAACCCAAAACAAGTTAATACAGTTTCTACTTGTGGGTAAACACAGAGTACTGTTAGGAAGATATAACACACATGAGACAGAAGAAAAGCTTACCCAGAGCTGAATTTTAAGAACAGTTTTGATTTTTATCAAAAGCCATCTTAGTCGTTGGAGGTTTATAATCTATAAAACAGAAGTGATAGAGCTACCATTGGGTGGGGGAGGAGGAAGGCACATTTAAAAATTCTATTTAAGAAGCCATTATTGAACCTCTTTTTTGTTTTAGAAACTCTTCGATAGTCACTGGGGTTACAAACCTGATTATACCCCCAAGATACTCAGATGTATAGGATGACACGAGCAGCTCTCAACTGCCTTGCCCTTTACAGATTCCAGATTGTTTTTATGATATCTCCATTATTCTTTATAGCAGAACTGTTGGGGCTTTACAGTTCATAGGCCCAGAGAGATTAAATGAAGAATTGAGTAGGTATTTAGTCCGACTGCTGTGTTTCTGCAGTATCTTTGGGATATGCTAACTAACCAAATGAGGAATTAGCTAAACTATTAATAAGCCATGCAGAGGTGCACAAGGGACCTTTAGAATATATCCTGTCTTGGTCTTCGAGTGACTTTGCTGGGATAAAATGGTGCAGCAAAGCCATTTAGTAGTTTGATAATATTTAAAAAATGAGATATTTATTTTTCTTTATATTATGACAGATATTTAAGTGCATAATGTGCGTGAGACATTGTATTTATTGACTATTCTGTTTGGTTCTGTTGCCACTCTTAGTAATTTAAGCATGCTTAATGCAGAAGACTTGAAAGTACAGATAAATATGAAGATCCAGAAAAAGTTACCTCTGCCTCTCATCACCTAGAAGTTCTGAACATTTTTATCCATTTCCTCAGGTTCCTTTTTATCCTTAAAAAATAGGTCCTATTTTATAGAGACCATGATTGAATTCTACTATTATGTAGGAACTTTCCCCTCACATTGAATATAGTTAATATTTCTTGGACATTTATTATATGTTTGGCTCAGAGGTAATATAGTATTATTTTATATTTTTATTTTTAAAGATTTTTATTTTTTATTCATGAGTGAGAGAGAGGCAGAGGGAGAAGCAGGCTCCCCACGGAGGAGGGAGCCCGATGCGGGGCTCAATCCCAGGACCCCAGGATCATGACCTGAGCCGAAGGCAGCAGCTTAACCGATTGAGCCACCCAGGCTCCCCTGTTTTATATTTTAAAGATGTGTTTTTCATATACATTAAAATACATGCAAAAGAACCTATGTATCACATATATGTTACGGATTTCTGTGAATGGATCACCTAATGTAAGAACAATGTGAGAACCTAGAATACTATTGAAGAATGGCAGAATATGCCACCTAAGAATATGCCACTGTGGCGTAAGGATTATTTTTAGCTAAAGGCACTGGAAAAACAGCAGGTACAAAGAAGGGTGCTCTGACCTTCCAAATGAAAGATGCCCTCCCTATGCAGGGAGCAAACATTCTTATCACCAAAGTCAGGAGTTGAGACTGAGTACTCTGTACAAAGAGACCTTGTTAAAATAATTCCTATTTTCCTTTATGTTTGCCATATATCTTAGTTATTTTATAAGATTTGTATGCTTTTCTCCTGTTAATCTGTCTTTTAACTAGTCAGTTTAATTCTCAGGCCCAGCTGGAGACTCTAAGATGGTAGAGGTAAAATTTTACCTCCCCATCAGAAATACTACTGTCCTCAATTTTATCTTTTTTTTTTTTTTGCCTTTTAAATTTTTATTATTTTACCTTATTTTTTTAATTTAATTTAATTTTCTAGGATTTATTTTTTTATTGAAGAATAATTGACATACAGTGTTGTACTAGTTCAGGTGTATAACAGTGATTTACTATTTATATACATTACAAAATGGTCACTACAATATCTCATTACCGTCTGTCAGTATACAGAGTTCTTACAATATTATTAACTATATTCCCTATGCTGTACATTACTTCCTGTGTTTATTTTATAACTGGAATATTGTACCTCTTAATCTTTTTCACCAATTTGGTCTGTCACCACCACCACCCCCCTCCCCCACTCCAGCAAACACCATTTTTTTCTCTATGACTATGTTTCTGTTTTGTTTGTTCATTTGTTTCGTTCTTTGGATTCTACATATAAATGAAATCATACAGCATTTGTCTTTCTCTGTCTGACTTATTTCACGTAGCGTAACACCCTCTAGATCAGTTCATATTGTTGTGAATGGCAAGATTTCATTCCTTTTTATGGCTGAGTAATGTTCCGTTGTGTAAATTTACCACATCTTCTTTACCCATTTATCCATCAGTGGACCTAGGTTGCTGCCATACCTTGCCTATTGTAAATAATGCTGCAGTGAACATAGGAGTGCCTGTGTCTTGTTGTATTAGTGTTTTCATTTTCTTTGGATAAATACCCAGAAGAGGAATTGCTGGATTGTATGGTATTTTCTACTTTTAATTTTTTGAGGAACCTCCATACTGTTTTCCATAGTGGCTGCACCAGTTTGCATTCTCACCAACAGTCCATGTGTGTCTCTTTTCTCCACATTCTCACCAACACTTGTTATTTATTTGTTGATTTGATGATAGCCATCCTGACAGGTGTGAGGTGATACCTCATTGAGGTTTTGATTTGCATTTCCCTGATGATTAGAGATGTTGGGTATTGTTTTATGTGTCTGTAGGCCATCTCCATGTCTTCTTTGGAAAAATGTCTATTCAGGTCCACTGCCCATTTTTTAATTGGATTTTTTTTTTTAATATTGGGATGTATGAGTTTTTTAAATATATTTTGGATGTTAATTCCTTATCAGATATATCATTTGCAAATAGGTTGCTTTTTCATTTTGATGATTTCTTTTGCTGTGCAATAAACTTTTTAGTTTAATGTAGCCCCTTTTAATGTTCTTGCCTGAGGAGACATATCTAAAAAAATGTTGCTAAGATCAATGTCAAAGAGTTAACTACTGTATTTTCTTCTAGGAGTTTTATGATATCAGGTCTTTAATCCATTTGGAGTTTATTTATGTATATGGTATAAGAAAATAGTCCAGTTTCATTCTTTTGCATTTAACAGTCCAGTTTTCCCAACACCATTTATGGAGGAGACTTCCCCATCTTATAGGAAGAGTGTTCAGATTTTCACTGAGCAGTATGATATTAGCTGTGTGTTTGTCATATATTGCCTTCATTATGTTGAGGCATGTTTCCTCTATACCCACTTTGTTGAGAGTTTTTATCATAAATTTATGTTGAATTTTGTCAAATGCTGTTTTGTCTGCATCTATTGAGATGATCGTATGGTTTTTGTCTTTCATTTTGTTAGTGGGGTGAATTACATTGATTGATTTGTGGATATTGAACTATCCTTGCATCCCTGGAATAAATCCCACTTGATCATGGTATATAATGCTTTTGATGTATTTTTTAAATTCATTTTGCTTATATTTTGTTGAGGATTTTTGCATCTATGTTCATCAGGGATATTGGTCTGTAATTTTCTTTTTTTTGTAGTGTTTTTGTCTGGGTTAGTATCAGGGTAATGCTGGCCTCATAGAATGTATTTAGAAGCATTCCTTCTTAAATTTTTTGGAATAGTTTGAGAAGGATAGTTATTAACTTGTCTTTAAATGTTTGGTAGAATTTACCTGTGAAGCTGTCTGGTCCTAGACTTGTTTGCTGGGAGGTTTTTGGTTTTTTTGTTTTGTTTTGTTTTGTTTTTTAATTATTGATTCAATTTAATTACCAATCTATTCAGATTTTCTAATTCTTAATGATTCAGACATGGAAGTTTGTATGTTTCTAGGAATTTATCCATTTCTTCTAGGTTTTCCAATGTGTTGGCATATAACTCTTCATAGTAGTCTCTTTTGATCCTTTGTATTTCTGTGGTATCAATTATAACTTTCTTTTCTCATGTTATTTATTTGGAACCACTCGTTTTCTTGATGAGTTGGCTAAAGGGTTATCAGTTTTATCTTTTCAAAGAATCAGCTCTTAGTTTCATCAGTCTTCTCTATTTTTTTTTTTAGTCTCTATTTCATTTATTTACACTCTAATCTTTATTATTTCCTTCCCTCTACTAACTTTGTGCTTTGTTTTTTCTCCTTTTTTTTCATTCTTTAGGTATAAAGTTGATTATTTATTAGAGATTTTCTTGTTTCTTTAGGTGGGTAAGGGCTGTATCATTATAAATTTCCCTGTTGGAACTGCTTTTTTGTGTTCCATAGATTTTGAAATGTGTTTTCATTTTCATTTGTCTCAAGATATTTTTTTATTTCCTGTTTGATTTCATTGACCCATTGATTGTTGATAGTGTTGTTTAATCTCCACATGTTTTTGTTTTTTCTTTGTAATTGATTTCTAGCTTCATACCATTGTTTTTGGAAAAGATGTATTATTTCATTCATCTTCTTAAATTTATTGAGACCCATTTTGTGGCCTCACATACCAATTATCCTTGAGAATGTTCCATGTGCATTTGAGAATAATGTGTATTCTGCTGTTTGCAAAAATTTCCTGCCATTATGTAGATTGTCTTTTCATTTTATTGATTGTTTCTTTTGCTGTCCAGAAGCTTTTATGTTTGATATAGTTCAACTTGTTGATTTTTGGTTTTGTTGTTTTGCTTTTGGTATCACATGCAAAAAACCATTTCCAAGACCCATGTCAAGGAGCTATTTCCCTATGTTTTTTTCTGGGCATTTTGTGGTATCAAGTCTTATGTTTCAGTCTTTGATATATTTTGAGTTAATTTTTTTGAGTTTTATAAATGAGGAGTCCAGTTTCATTGTTCTGCTGTGTTTATCCAGTTTTCTCAGCAGTATTTGTTGAAGAGACTATACTTTCTCCATTGAGTGTTCTTGGCTCCCTTATAGTGTATTATTTGACTCTATATGTTGGGTATTAATTCTGGGCTCTCTGTTATATTTTCTTGGTCTATGTGTCTATTTTTATTTTTTTTTTTTTATTTTTTTTTTTTTTAAACATTTTATTTATTTATTTGAGAGAGAGAATGAGAGACAGAGAGAGCATGAGACGGGGGAGGGTCAGAGGGAGAAGCAGACCCCCTGCTGAGCAGGGAGCCCGATGCGGGACTCGATCCCGGGACTCCAGGATCATGACCTGAGCCGAAGGCAGTCGCTTAACCAACTGAGCCACCCAGGTGCCCCTATGTGTCTATTTTTATACCAAACCATATTGTTTTAGTTACTATACATCTGTAATACAGTTCAAAATCAGGAAATATAATCCCTCTGTTTTTGTTCTTCTTTCTCAGGATTGCTTTGACTATTCAAGGTCTTATGCATTTCCACACAAATTTTAAGATTGTGTTTTCTGTTTCTGTGAAGAATGCCATTGGGATTTTGATAGTGATTAAGTTGAATGTATAGATGGCTTTGTGTAGTATGGACAATTAATGATATTATTTCAGTTCATGAATATGGGATGTCTTTCCATTTGTTTCTTCTTTGATTTCTTTTAAGAAAGTCTTACAGTTTTCATTTTATAGGTCTTTCCTGTCTTTGCTAAATTTATTTTTTGGTATTTTGTTTTTTTTTTAAGCTATTGTTAATGGGATAGGTTTTTTTTTTTTTTTTTTTGGTTGTTTAATTATTAGTGTGAAATGTAACTGGTTTTCTGTGTTGATTTTATCACACTGAAACTCACTGAATTTTTAACTAGTTCCAGCAGTTTTGGGGTTGAATTTTTGCAGTTTTCTATATAAAAAAATCATGTTATCTGCAAATAACAACAATTTTACTTCTTCTTTTTTGACTTGGATGCTTTTTATTTCCTTTTCCTGCCTAATTGTTCTGTTTTGGTCTCCTAGTAATATGTGGAATATGACTGGTTATAGTGGGCATCCTTGTCTTGTTCCTGATCTTAGAAGAAAAGCTTTCTGTTTTTCACTTTTGAGTATGATGGTAGCTGTGGGTTTGTTGTATATGGCCTTTATTATGTTGAGGTGTGTGCTTTCTATAACCAATTTGTTGAGCATTTTTATCAAGAAAAGATGTTGTATTTTGTGAAATGCTTCTTCTACATCTATTGATATGATCATGTGACTTTTATCTTTCATCCATTAATGTGATGTATTATACTTACTGATTTTCATATGCTGAATCCATCCTTGCATCCAGGGATAAATCCTTCTTGGTCATAGTGTATAATCCATTTAACATGTTCTTAAATTCAGTTTGCTAATATTTTGTTGAGAATTACTGCATGTTTATTCATTGGGGTATTGGTCTACAGTTTTCTTGTAGTACCCTTATGTGGCTTTGGAATCATGGTAATACTGGCTTTATAGAATGAGATTTGAAGTGTTCCCTCCTCTTCAGTTTTTTGGAAGAGTTTGAGAAGGGTTGACATTAATTTTTCTTTCTTTCTGGTAGAATTTGCCAGTTAAGCCATCTGGTCCTGGGGTTTTCTGTTTTGGGAGGTTTTTGATTGCTTATTCAATCTCTACTCATAATGGATCTATTCAGATTTTTTTTTTTTCCTGATTCATTCTTGGTAGATTATGTGCTTCTAGGAAATTTTATTTCTTTTATAGTATAATTTTTTGGTATATAATCATGGAAGTCTTTATGATCATATATATTTCTGTAGTATCAGTTGTAGTATTTCCTCTTGCATTTCTAATTTTATTTATTTGAGTCTTCTCTTTTTGTTGGTTATTCTGCTAAAGTTTTGTCAATTTTGTTTACCTCGTAGAGAAACCAGCTTGTAGTTTTGTTGTGCCTTTCTATTGTTATATTTGTTTCAATTTCATTTATTTCTGCTCTGATCTTTGTTATTTCTTTCCTTCTGCTAACATGGGCTTTATTCTTCTTGTAATTCCTTGAGGTATACAGTTAGGTTGTTTATTTGGGAGCTTTTTCTTAATATAGCATTTATTGCTATAAACTCCCAATTACAACTGCTTTTGCTGCATTCCATAAATGTAGTATATAACTATGTTTACTTTTTTTTTCTTTATGTTATGTTAATCACCATACATTACATCATTAGTTTTTGATGTAGTGTTCCATGATTCATTGTTATGTTTACTTTTTCATTTGTTTCAAGTTAATTTTTTTTTTATTATTATTACCACCCATTTGTTCTGCAGGAGTGTGTTGTTTAATTTCCACACATTTGTGAATTTTCCAGGTTTCCTCCTTTTATTGACTTTCAGTTTCATAGCATTATGGTCAGATTGGTACGATTTCAATCTTTTTAAAATATGGTAAGAATTGTTTTGTGACCTAACATATGATCCATTTTTGAGGATGTCCCATGTGCCTATGAAAAGAAGGTATATGCTGCTGCTTGTTGGATGGTATATTCTGTAAATGTCTGGTAGGCCCATTTGGCCTAAAGTATAGTTTGAGTCTCAAGTTTCCCAATTAATTTACTGTCTGAGTTTGACTGTAAACTTAACTTTACAATCTATCCATTGTAAAGTGGGATTATAAAGTCCCCTACTGTTATTGCATTGTTGTCTGCTTCATCTTTCATATCTGTTATATATGTCTTCTGTATTAGGTACTCCAATGTTGAGTGCATATATATATTTACAGTTGTTGTATCCTCTTGATTAAATGACCCCTTTATCATTATGTAATGATTTTTGTTTCTTGTTACAGTTTTGACTTAAAGTTAATTTTGTGTGATAATAAGGTTAGCTATCTGTTCTTTTTTGGTTTCCATTCGTGTTGAAATATCTTTTTCCATCTTTTCACATTGAGACTATGTGTGTCCTTAAGTATTAAGGAGTGTATTGTAGGCAGCATATAGTTGTGTCTTACTTTTATGCATATAGACCCTCTATTCTTTTGATTGGAGAATTTAACCCATTTATATTTAAAGTAATATTTGTAGGTGGTTATTAATAATGCCATCTTACTAATTTTTTTCTGGTTGTTTGTAGTTCCTTTGTTCCTTTCTTTCTCTCTTGTTGTCTTTCTTCTGAATTGATAACTTTCTGTAGTGGTATACTTTGGCTCCCTTTATTAAATCTTTTAGCTATGTAGGTTTTTGCTTGTGGTTTCCATGAGCCTTCCATAACATATCTTTCTTTTTTTTTTTTAATTCAACTTAGTTAACGTATAGTGTATTATTAGTTTCAGGGGTAGAATTTAGTGATTCATCGGTTGCATATAACACCCAGTGCTCATTACAGCAAGTGCCCTCCTTAATGCCCCTCACCCAATTACCCCATCCCCCCTTCCACCACCCCTCCAGCAACCCTCAGTTTGTTCCCTGTAGTTAAGAGTCTTTTATGGTTTGCCTCCCTCTCTGTTTTTATCTTATTTTATTTTTCTTTGCCTTCCCCTATGTTCATCTGTTTTGTTTCTTAAATTCCACATATGAGTGAAATCATATGGTATTTGTCTTTCTCTGACTGACTTATTTTGCTTAGTGTAATACCCTCTAGTTCCATTCACGTCATTGCAGATGGCAAGGTTCCATTCTTTTTGATGGCTAATATTCCATGGTATATATACACCACCTCTTCTTTATTCATCTGTTGATGGATATCTGGGCTTCCATAATATATTTTACAGATATTTATCAGTCTATTTTAAACATTGCAACATAATTTTAATTGCATACAAAAAGCTCTACCCCTTTACTCTCCCTACATTTTGTGTTTTTGTTTTGATGATTTACATCTTTTCATATTGTGTATCTATTAACAAATTATTATACCTCTAGTTATTTTTAATACTTCTGTCCTTTATACTGGAGTTAAGTGATTTACAAACCACTGTGTTACACTATTGGAGTTTTCTGAGTTTGACTGTAAACTTAACTTTACCATGTGTTTCATGTTACTACTCAGCATCCTGACTTTTTAGCTTGAAAATCTTGTTCAACATTATTGGTAATGTAGATCTCAGGATGAGTAACTCCCTCAGCTTTTCTTTTGTCTGAGAACATCTTTACCTCTCCTTCTTCTGAAGGAAGCTTTACTGGAAAAAGTATTCTTGGTCGTCATTTTTTTTTTTTTTCTTTCAGCACTTTGGGTATATCATCCTGTTCTCTCTCAAAGTATAAAATTTTGGCTTAGAAAGCCACTAATATCCTGTGGGGTTCCCTTGTAAGTGACAAGCATCTTTTCTTTAGGTGCTCTCAAGATTCTCTCTTCGTGTCCTAATTTTGAACACTGTGTTATAATGTGTCTTTGAGAAGATATCTTTGCATTGAATTGTTTAGAGATCTGTGAGCTTCATGAACTTAGATGTCCAAATCTCTCTCCATTTTGGAAAGTTTTTAGCCATTATATCTTTAAAAAAACTTTCTGCCCTTTCTTCCTCTCTTCTTTTTCTGGACTTCCATATGCATCATTTATTTCTTTATATGAGAGAGCACGGCAGTGAGTGAGCATCAGCAGGGGTCAGGGAGCAGAGGGAGAGGGAGCAGCAAACTCCCTCCTGAGCAGGGAGCCTGACATGGGGCTTGATCCCAGGACCGTGGGGTAATGACCTGAGCCAAAGGCAGATGATTAACAGAGTGAGCCACCCAGGAGCCCCCATATGCATCATTTATTTCTCTTAATGGCGTCCCATACATTCTGCATGCTTTCTTCATTCTTTTTGACTCTTTTCTTTTTATTCCACTGATGGGATAATTTCAAATGATTTATCATTGAGTATACTGATTCTTCTGTCTGAGTCTGTTACTGAAGGTATTGAATTTGTCATTTCAGCCACTTCTTAAGCTCCCAAATTTCTGTTTGGTTCTTTTTTATATTTTTCATCTCTCTGTTGTTCTCATTTTGTTCTTGTATTGTTTTCCTGATTTTATTAAGTTGTTTATCTGTGTTTTCTTATAGCTGACTATAACAGCTTTTAAAAAGGTTTTGTAAGGCAATTTCTTTCTTTCTTTATTTGAAAGAGAGACAGCAAGAGCGAGAGACGGAACGCAAGCAGGGGAAGTGGGAGAGGGAGAAGCAGACTCCCGGCTGAGCAGGGAGCCCAATGCAGGGCTCGATCCCAGGACCCTGGGATCATGACCTGAGCCGAAGGCGGATGCTTAATGACTGAGCCACCCAGGTGCCCCTGTAAGGCAATTTCTTTATCTTCATTTTGAGGAGGTCAGTTACTGGAAGTTTATTGTGATCTTTTTGTGGTGTCATGTCTCCTTATTCCTTTGTTTTGTTTTGTTTTTTAATAGTTTTAATTTAAATTCCAGTTAGTTAACATACAGTGTAATATTAGTTTCAGGTGTCCAATTTAGTGATTCAACACTTCCATACAACACCTGGTGCTCATCACAAGTATACTTCTTAATTCCCATCACCTATTTAAACCAACCCCCCCCCCCCACCTTCCCTCTGGTAACCATCAGTTTGTTCTCTGTAGTTAAGAATCTGTTTCTTGGGGCACCAGGGTGGCTCAGTTGGTTAAGTGTCTGTGTTTGGCTTAGTTCATGATCTTAGGGTCCTGGGGTTGAGCCACGTCAGGCTCTCCGCTCAGCAGCGAGTCTGCTTCTCCCTCTCCCTCTGTAATTTCTCTTGCTTTCGTTCTCTCTGAAAAAAAAAAATCTTAAAAAAAAAAAGGAATCTGTTTCTTGGTTTGCCTCTCTCTTTTTTCCCTCAGTGATTGTTGTTTTGTTTCTTAAATTCCACATATGAGTGAAATCATATGGTATTTGTCTTTCTCTGACTTAGCATAATACTCTCTATCCATCCATGTCACTGCTAATGGCAAGATTTCATTCTTTTTTTATGGATGAAAATATTCCATTATATACATATACCACATATCTTTATCCATTCATGAGTCAGTGGGCATTTGGGCTCTTTCCATAATTTGGCTATTGTTGGTAATGCTGCTGTAAACATCAGTGTGCATGTATCCCTTCGAATGAGTGTTTTTGTATACTTTGGGCAAATACCCAGTGGTGCAATTGCAGGGTCATAGAGTAGCTCTATTTTTAACTTCTTGAGGAACTTCCATGCTGTTCTCCAGAGTGGCTGCACCAGTTTGCATTCCCACCAACAGTGTAAGAAGGTTCCCCTTTCTCTGCATCCCCGCCAACATCTGTCGTTTCCTGACTTGTTAATTTTAGCCATCCTGACAGATGTGAGGTGATATCTCAGTGTAGTTTTGATTTGTATTTCCCTGATGATGGCTGATACTGAGCATCTTTTCATGTGTCTGTTGGTCATCTGGATGTTTTCTTTCGAAAAATGTCTCTTTGTATCCTTTGCCCATTTTTCACTAATTTCCTTGTTTCTTTGTGATCGCTGTAGTTATCTGTGTATTTTAAAGAAGCAGTCACTTCTTCCACATTTTATGGACTGACTTCGGAAGGGAAGACCTTCACCTGGAGGTGGGGCACATCGGAGTGTGCTGTGAACCTGGGTCTAGTGGTGCCGGGGTGTGTGGCAGCTCTGGGCCGGGGGATATGTGGTGACTTGTCAGCTCAAGCAGCAGGTTTCCACTACATCAACAACTGATACCCTTGGTTAGAGGTCGATGGGGTCCGCAGTTTCTACAGGGGCTGTTGAGGTCCTCAGCGGCACCTCTAGGTACCACGTGTAGGTCCCAGGACGGGCAGTGTTGGGGCCTGGAGTTGGCTGGCCGTGGGGGGTGGCTGCAGAGGCCTGTGTGGGCAGGGTCAGTGGCAGATAACATGTGCAGTGACAAGGCCAGGGGTTCAGCAGCAGGGTTCTAGAGAACTGGCTGTCAGTATTTCTTTGTGAGTCTGCAGGGGCTAGCCGCTTTGGGTGCCAGTATCAGGTCAAGGCCAGCAGCTATAGGGGTCTTTCTTAAGTATGCATGATGGTGCAGGCTGACGACAGGAGTCACAGGGCCTGCTCTGGGGGCCAGAGTAGCTTCAGGGACCTGGACCGTCACTGTACACTTGTGTGGCTTCTGGGGCTTGCTGCAAGCACACACATGATGTTGGAGGCCTTTGATAGGCTGGGGCCAGCAGCTCGCAGGTGCACAGCTGGGGGGTCTAGCTGTGTGTATGTCGAGCTGTGCAGGCCAGTGACTGGAGTCAGAGCCGTATCTGGGCACACAGGCAGCTGTGGGGTCCTTAGCTGCCGGCTCGCATGTGTGTGGCTGCAAGGGTCGGCCACAGGTACTTGCACAGTGGTGAAGGTCTGCTGCAGGGGCCTAGGCTGGCGGTTGCTTGTGTACGTGGCCAGAGCTAGCTGCCAGGGCAGATCCCGGTCTCCAGTGGGAAGGTGGGCGAGGAAGCAAGAAGGACTGCAGGCAGTTGTCTGTGAATGTGAAAACCTGTGGATGAAAATCTCCGTGGCAGGATCTGGAGGGAACCCGTTGTAGCTGTGGCAGCTTTTGGTTTTCTCAGTGGTGAAAGCTTGCTGATGTACTCTCTGGACAAGTCTGCTGGTATTGTCCGAGATGAGGTCCTCATGATGCGAGCTGATGGGGTCCGTAGTACCCACAGGCCTGTTGTCCTCAGAGGTGAGGGCTGCTGGGGCCCTCTGCAGAGCAGGCCACTGGGAACTGTCGCTTCTGCTGCATGGCCGCTCTTGGTAGGCCTGCCCTTTTCCTTGTTCTAGGGTGTTCACGTTCACGTCAGCTTTGCTGGTCTCTGGGCAGAGTGACACTGGAACGGGTCCTCTGAAAGGCTGGGGAAGCTAGTGTTCACCTCGCTTTCCTTTTCCTTGCAAAGAGAACTCTGTCCCGTGGGAAAGTTCCTTTTGGCACTGAGCAGTGCTGGCCTGGGGGACGGGATGATGTGAGCAAAATGAAACTTTCTTCTTCACATTTTTGTGCAGTTATTCTCAGGCTTTTTCGTCCACTCTGTTGCTGAGGCCTTTTAAGTTAACTCCTGAGCTCTCCTACAGCTATTTTTGTTCATGGAGAGCTGTCTAATTGTTCCGTGTTGGGGAAGGAGACTGGGGTCTCTTACTCTGCCATCTTAGTGATGTCACTGTGTTATATTTTTACCACAATTTTAAAATTTAAAAAAAAAAACCAATTTTGGAGAAGAAAAACATTTTATGTACAGAGAGTTATTCAATGTGCAACATCCGGAATTCAGACTTCTCTTGCTCAATATTGTGTTTCTAAGGTTTATTCTCACTTGTTCATTTTCATTGCTGTATCCTGTGTCATTATGTGAATATATGAGGTTGTTTTGTTGTTGTCCATTCTGCTGTTGATGGACATTTTTGTTTGGGGGCTATTATAAATAACGTGGCTATGAATTTTTGTATGTGCTTTCTGGTGTATGCATGTATGTTTTTCTATGATACATGTATCTCGGAGTAGGATTGCTGAGTTACTGGATATGTAAATGCGTACTTCACTAGATACTGCCAAACAGTTTTCCATGGTGCTTTTACTAACTTACATTCCACCAGCAGTATACAAAAGTTCTAGTTGCTTTAAGAGGATGTATGTAAAGCTCCTACATGTTTAATAAATACATAGTAGCTTTTTTTGTTTTGTTTTTATGAGGATGATTCCCAGGTAGCTTACTTAGGGCCTGGGGTGGTTCCATCCACCACTGTAGGGAATGCAGGAAGGAGAGCTGGCATAGAGTAGAGAAGGATGGGGGAAGGAGCAGACTTGGGCACATGTGTATGTAATAGAGACTTAGTTTAAAGCACTAAACTGAAGTTGGTTATGCCGTTAGGGATGCCTCACCTAGATACAGAGATTCGGGAATCATCTTAGTTGATCCAGATTCAAGCCTTTGAGTATGATCTTAGGTGAAATTTAGAGTGAGGACAGAGTGGGGGCGGAAGAGAGTATATGGAGTGTTTTAGTTTACTAGGGCTGTCATAACAAAATGCAACAGACTGGGTGGCTTGAACAAAATATATTCCCTCACATTTCTTTTTTTTTTAAAGATTTTTTTTTTTTAATTTATTTATTTGACACAGAGATAGCACAAGTAGGCAGAGCGGCAGGCAGAGGGAAAGGGAGAAGCAGGCTCTCCGCTGAGCAGGGAGCCCGATGCGGGGCTCGATCCCAGGACCCTGGGATCATGACCTGAGCTGAAGGCAGCCGCTTAACTGACTGAGCCACTCAGGCACCCCTATTCCCTCACATTTCTGGAGGGTAGATATCCAAGATCAAGGTATCATCAGGTTTGGTTTCTTTTGAGCCCTCTTGTCTGCTTCCAGATGGGACACCTCTGTTTGTCTTTGCATGGTCTTTCCCCTGTTTTTCTGCATGTCTCTCCAAATTTCCTCTTATAAGGGAGTCTGTCAGATTAGAGCCTCCCATAAAGACCTCTTTGTAACATTATTACCTCTTTAAAGACCTTATCCTCAAACATGGTTATATTCTGAGGTATTGGGCATTAGGGCTTCAACATATGACTGGGGGGCAGAGCACACAATTTGGCCCATAACACAGAATGGAGAGACAATATAGAACAGATAGAGGGTATAGATTTCAATAAGGAACTTAAGAGGACTGACCAGAGAGGTAAAAAGAAAACAGTCTATGAAAATGAAGGGAGAGTTTCAGGGAAGGATATTCAACCACAGTCCTCCCAGATTCCATACCAAATTGTTTTATTCTCCTATATAGTTTCTTTTTCTAAAATGGAGGCTTTTAATAGAAATGCTGAAGTAAATGTTTAATAGGGTTTGCCTTACCATATTCACTTGCAAAATGGTTATGAATCAGAGTCCATTATATAAAGGTTTTGATGCCAGAAAACACTGTTTTCTTGTTAATGTTTTCAAATCTGCAAGAGAATGGCCTTGTATATTTTTCAAACAGATAAGACCTCATGAGTAATCAGATTTAGAAATCATGGTTTATTATTTAAAGCTTTCTGCCACAATTCTTTATCATTTCTAAAGTCTAACTGCATGGTAATTTTGAATGCTCAAGATATTGTAAGGGAGCTTTAAGGATCATAATGATAAATTCTGTGAAATCACTCTGCCTTGTCCTTCACTGGTCCTCCAATATCCAGTTGGTCAGCAAATCCCCTTAGCGCTGCTTCATACTTCGTGTCTTTTCACTTCTTCACATCTTCGCTGCTACCGGCCTGTCCAAGCTGCCCTCATCTTCAGTGTGGACTACCACAGGAGCTTTTGCACTGGGTTTCCTTCTTCCATTCCTGCCCCTCTTAGAGAAATATTAAAAAAAAAAAAGAAGAAAGAAGAAAGAAAGGCAGGCCAGACTATAGCGTCCCCTAATTGAAGTCTCTAGCAGGATCTCATTACACTTGGAATCAAATCCACTCTCTAGGATACCCTAAAAAGATCTACATGCCCAATGGCCGGCCCTCAGCATACTAGCCTGCTTTCTGCTTCCTGAACCTACCAAGTTGGTGGCTGCCTCAAGGCCTTAGCCTGCTTCACTTGCCCCTCCTCTGGTTTTCACATTACTCCTTCACTCTCAACTCAAATGTTGCCTTGGCAGAGAGGCCTTCCCTCACGCCACAGCTAAAACTGCTCTTTCTTCCTTTTATATTCTAGCATGTGTTAACCTTAAAAAGAAAACTGCCAGTTATTTTCACCAGCAAAAGATGTTTTTTTCGGGGGAACAGCAAAGAATTGCCATATGCGTCCAGGTAAACTATGTCAAAACCATAGGGAAGCCCTGAGAACAGAGGAGAAGTACAGTCTTTCATAGAAAGCAATGGCAAATGGGAACTTGGGAGGGCTGTGATAAACACGGAGTTGGGAGTACGACGGCTCCTCCTTGGCTGGGCTGTGGTGGGCGGGATCCGGTGTTGGTGTGGGAGGAAAACCTTTCTTCTTTCCCGCTGGGAGGGTAAAGTGTATCCACCTGCAAGGTCCGGCTCTTCCTCTTGAATTTGCATTTGAGGAAGAGTGATGGGGCAGAAGAGCTACCCCTGCCGAACCTCCTGACCCCATTTTAGTGAGGTTTCCCTTTATTGATTTTCACATGTCACAGACGTTTGTTTGTTTGTTTAGGTAGGTAGGTAGGTTAGTTTTGTAAGCCACTGCCAAACTGTTTTCAAAGGGGATGTACCATTTTGCATATTCTCACCATCAGTGGTTGCTCCACATCCAACATTTGGTGGTGGTAGTGTTTTGGAATTTTGTGGTTGTAGTTAGTAGTGAGTATAGATGCATGATGGTATCTGATTGTTTTAATTGTAGTTCCCTGATGACAGATGACATTGACTGTCTTTGCGCATGCTTATATGCCATCTCTACATATTCTTTTAAGAGATAATTTGTTCAGATTTTTTCCCCAGCTTTTAATTAGGTTTATTTTCCTATTGTTGATTTTTAGGAGTTCTTTGTGTATTTTGGGTAATAGTTCTTTATCATAAAATATGTGTTTTGCAAATATTTTTCTCCCAGTCTGTGGCTTGTCCTCTCATTCTCTTGACACTCTATTTTTTCCTATGTATTTATCACTAACTAAATTAATCTTATTATTGTTTATCTCCTCCCACTACAGTGTAAGGTCCACAAACCACCTGTCTTTGTTGTTCTCTGCTGTATTTTCAGCGGCATAGCCTGGTGCCTGGTATTTTTTTTTTTTTTTTAAGATTTTATTTATTTATTTGAGAGAGA